>NW_022605603.1:38143-62715 GCF_008692095.1 Etheostoma spectabile | reverse complement strand
AAAAAAAAAAAAAAAAAAAAAGGGGAAGTAGGTTTGAGGGGTGACGGGGCCGAACAAAGATCACGCCGTGTCGCCGACAGAGTACACACACACCGTAACATGCTGTGAAGCAGCATGAGATGGACGCCACGCTACGGGGCATGTACTCACCCCGGGCAGACAGCTTCTTGGTGTTGATGATCTTGGCGGCGTACTCCTGTCCTATGGAGATCTTCATGCACCGTCTCACCACGGAGAAGGCCCCCCTACGGAAGAGTTCGGCATCAGGCACAGTTCCAGTACAGCCATCAAATAGCACTTTTTAAAAAAAAAGGGTCATTTCTGTAGTTTTTTAGCCATGATCCTATTACCCCATGCATTGGTGTTTAAGTAACTAATGTGGGCAGTTGGTCCAGAGCAGCCTGGACCTGGACCCAGGAACGAAGCAATGGAACCTAGAGGGCACTTTGCCAGTTTCATCCACTAGAAGTTCTGTTATTGCCGCTGACAAGCTCAGATTTTTATATTAAGGGTCTGACCTTAGTGGTCCCTAATACTGTATCTGAAGTCTCTTTTATATAGACCTTAGTGGTCCCTAATACTGGATCTGAAGTATCTTTTATATAGACCTTAGTGGTCCTAATACTGTATCTGAAGTCTCTTTTATATAGACCTTAGTGGTCCTAATACTGTATCTGAAGTCTCTTTATATAGACCTTAGTGGTCCTAATACTGTATCTAAGTTCTTTTATTAGACCTTAGGCCCTAATACTGATCTGAAGTCTTTTATATAGACCTAGTGGTCTCCAATAATGTATCTGAATCTCTTTTATTAGACCTTAGTGATCCCTAATACTGGATCTGAAATCTCTTTATATAGACCTTAGTGGTCCCTAATACTGATTCGAAGTCTCTTTAATAGACCTTAGTGGTCCCTAATAACTGGATCTGAAGTCTCTTTATATGACCTTAGTGGTCCCTAATACGTATCTGAAGTCTCTTTATATAGCCTTAGTGGTCCCTAATACTGTATCTGAAGTCTTCTTATATAGACCTTAGTGGTCCCCTAATACTGTATCTGAAGTCTCTTTATATAGACCTTAGTGGTCCTAATACTGTATCTGAAGTCTCTTTTATATAGAACCTTAGTGGTCCCCTAATACTGGATCTGAAGTCTTTATATAGACCTTAGTGGTCCCTAATACTGGATCTGAAGTCTCTTTATATAGACCTTAGTGGTCCCCTAATACGTATCTGAAGTCTCTTTTATATAGACCTTAGTGGTCTAATACGTATCTGAAGTCTCTTTATATAGACCTAGTGGTCCCCTATACTGTATCTGAAGTCTTTTATATAGACCTTGTGGTCCCTAATACGTGATCTGAAGCTCTTTTATTAGACCTTAGTGGTCCCTAATACGGATCTGAAGTCTCTTTTATATAGACTTAGTGGTCCCTAATACTGTATCTGAAGTCTCTTTTATATAGACCTTAGTGGTTCCTAATACTGTATCTGAAGTCTCTTTTATATAGACCTTAGTGATCCCCTAATACTGGATCTGAAGGCTCTTTTATATAGACCTTAGTGGTCCCTAATACTGTATCTGAAGCTCTTTATATAGACCTTAGTGGTCCCTAATACTGTATCTGAAGTCTCTTATATAGACCTTAGTGGTCCCTAATACTGTATCTGAAGTCTCTTTATATAGACCTTAGTGGTCCCTATACTGCATCTGAAGTCTCTTTTATAGACCTTAGTGGTCTCCTAATACTGTATTGAAGTCTCTTTTATATAGACCTTAGTGATCCTAATACTGGATCTGAAGTCTCTTTTATATAGACCTTAGTGGTCCTAATACTGCATCTGAAGTCTCTTATATAGCCTTAGTGGTCTCCAATACTGTATCTGAAGTCTCTTTTATATAGACCTGTGATCCCCTAATACTGGATCTGAAGTCTTTTTATTAGACCTTAGTGGTCCCTAATACTGTATCTGAAGTCTCTTTTATATAGACCTTAGTGGTCCCTAATACTGGATCTGAAGTCTCTTTATATAGACCTTAGTGTCCCTAATACTGTATCTGAAGTCCTTTTATATAGACCTTAGTGGTCCCTAATACTGGATCTGAAGTCTCTTTTATATAGACCTTAGTGGTCCCTATAACTGGATCTGAAGTCTCTTTTATATAGAACTTAGTGGTCCCTAATACGATCTGAAGTCTCTTTTAATAGACCTTAGTGGTCCCCTAATACTGTATCTGAAGTCTCTTTTATATAGACCTTAGTGGTCCCCTAATACTGGATCTGAAGTCTCTTTTATATAGACCTTAGTGGTCCCCTAATACTGTATCTGAAGTCTCTTTTATATAGACCTTAGTGGTCCCTAATACTGGATCTGAAGCACTTTTGTGAACACTTAATGAACAGGGCACATTTCAACACTACATCGTGGTTTTCTGAAGTCGGAGCAATTCCACTCACCTTGCTACACACCCCCACCCAAGGGCTTACTTTCAACAGGTGTTCATTTTAAAAAAGGTGTGCAGTTGGAACGTAAATGACTATGTGCATAGTGCCATTGCAAGAATTTTCCTTTGGCATTCAACCCCCCCCCCCCCCCCCCCCCCCCCCCCCATAGACTACAGAAGTAGAACTCCTATCCATGATTTGCACACATTCCTGAAGACAATGCAGAGCAGTGATTGGTGTAACAGCTGCCAGGTATTTAGTCCATGTGATAAATGATTCTTATCATCATATCATATTGATCTTTATCCAATGACATAACTTAATGTGAGCAACACCTTCCCACAGCTAAAATGTGTTCATATATGACATTACATTTACCTGACTTTCCATTACTATGTATATATCAGAGGCCACATTCCTCTGGAGCGACTAAGATAGAAGTTTCTTGCTCAGGACCACATGGGAATCGAACCCAGAGCGCCCACGCCAAGGGCATGTGTCATATCCACTGCGCCGTCACCACCATTTGTCGTATATAGACCGACGTTTTTATATATTTATTGCAGAAAACCTAGCCTGGCTGTTGGACATCGCATGAGAAAACAAAATCGGTGGAAATTTGAATGGACCGTGGTGTGAATGCGCCGTAGTGTAGCCTAGTACGGGCACACCGGAGGAATTCCAACGTTTCGCATTTCGCCCAAAAAAAAGGGCGGAAACTTGTCAAAACACATACCAAATTACCGAGAAACACATTTAGAGTCCGATATATGTTGACATGCCGTCTTGTCTCGTTTAAAAAGGTGGGCTTTATTTCACTGCAGCGGACTGAGAGCGACACAGGTGACACGTCCCCGCTGGCCTGCGTTGCTAATCACACCAAATTCCGTCCACATTTCTGCTTGTTTGCACATGCCTTGCCTGTTGACAGAGGTACAGGCTGTTAAAGCGTCATGTAAGATTATTGGCAGACATTATGAGGTGCCCTTATATATTCGGCATGCATTCCATGGCACTCAGTCACGTTGTCTTTTCTTATTTTTAATTAATTCAACTTTTTTTTCCCCCCCAATTGTTCATTAGTGAACTCCTCCAAAATACACGTTAATAATATAATGGGCGTTAACCAGCAGGGACAACCGAGTGAAAAAAGACAGAGTCTTTAATATAGTTCCACGCTCTTGTATCACACAAATGTACAAGTAGACGAAATTTAATTTAAAAAACAATTTAAAAAAGAAGGGAGCTCGCGTGACGCCCTGCTCTCCCGCGCTATCACAAAACATCACAGGTAAGCTAGGCGGAGGTCTCTCGCGGAGGGTATCGACCATACATACTAAAAGGCGCGTGACAGTTAAGGTTCACACAAACTTGTGAAGAAAATATTAGTAAAATGAGGAGAACTTACTTCCCCAGCTCCTCGTACAGCTGGTACTCGTCGGTGAACCTGGTGCACGTCGTCGCAGCCATGTTAAGGTGAGCAGAGAGCAACTTTGTAGCCTGAGTCGCTACAAAAAAAAAAACACACCGCGAATCCTCCTTTCCTCCCGCGGGTCCCGACGAGCCACTTGTCGCGTGCCGGCGGCGGAGAAGATAAAAGCAAAAGGTAGGAATTTACTTTGTAGCCTTAACGACTCCGGAAAGGTGTGTAACGTTAAAAGGTGTCGCTCCTCCCGGCTCGTGCTCGCAGACCCCGGTTCCTTCTGGAGCTGACAGGGAAGTCGCGACCTGCTGCTGGGTTTGCCTGACACTGGATTACTTGGCCGTAGTCAAGACAGACTATATACAATATCACGTATCCGGTGGTGTCCTTTCAAAATAAAACTCCAATTAACGCATTTTAATTCCGTTGCTCTCTTAGACTTCGACTTCTCTTTATTGATCCTTTTGGGATGACCCAGGAAACACAGGAAATTGAAAAGTTCCAGCAGCAGTTTTAGCAAGAAAAAAGAAATAAATTAAAAAAAAGACAGTGTAAAGACAACAAAATAACAATAACAACAATAAGAACATTTGTCAAATAAAACAAACAAAAGACCATAAATTATTATTAAAGTGTCAGTGTTTTAGTCCAGTGTTGAAGTGATAAAGTGACCAGGTGTGAATTTAAGTCCAGGTGTGTATGTATGTATGTATGTATTATAGTGTTGCATTTGTGTATGTTGTATGTAGTATGTATTATGTATGTATGTGGGTGTATATTATGTAGTAATATGTATGTCATGTATGTCTGTATGTATGTATGTAATGTGTGTACTTGTGTATGTATGTATGTTGTAGCTATGTTGTTATATTGGATGTAGTGTATAGTATGTATATGTATATGTATGTGTCTGTATGTATGTGAGTATGTATTGTTTGATGTAGGTACTTTAGTATGTATATTTTGTTGTATATAGTGATGTATGTATGTATGTTTTATGTATGTTTGTATATAGTGTATTAGGTATGTATGTAGGTGTGTGTTATATTTTAATGTATGTCGGTGTGTATTATGTATATGTCTGTATGGTATGTATGTATATGTATGTATGTATGTATGTAGTGTGTTATATGTATGTTAGTATGTGTGTATGTGTGTTGGTTATAAGTAATATGTATGATGTATGTTTGTATCTAGTATGTATGTATTCTGTGTGTAATGATGTATATGTATGTATGTATTTATGTATGTATATGTTGTATATATGTATGTATTTATGTATTATGTGTATTGTTATATGTCTTGTTGTTTGTATGTGTGTATATATGTATTGTATGTATGTATGTGTGTGTATATTGTATGTACTGTATGTATGTGGTGTGTATATATGTATGTATGTTGTGTAATGTGCTTGTGATAGGATGTATTATATATGTATGTATGTGTATGTTGTGTATATATGTATGGTAGTTATGTTGTGTATATATATGTTAATGTATGTGTATGTAAGTTGTGTAGTATGATGTGTGTATTGTTGTTGTATGTTTGTATTGTGTGTATATATGTATGTATGATTGTATGATAGTATACTCATATGGATGTCGGATGTCCGTGTGTAAGTATGTAGAGTGGTATTATGTATGTAGTATGGGTGTATATGAGTATGTATGATGTGTGTGTATTATGTATATGTAGTGCTGTGTAATGTATGAGAGTATGTGATGTGTAGATGTAGCGGTGTGGATTTTTTATGATTGTCTATAAGTGGATGATGTGGTATGTAGGTGTGTAGTAGTTGTATTATGTAGTGTGTGTGTATGATATGTAGGTCATGTAGGTATGTGTGTGTATGAATGTATTGGTGTATTGTATATGTATGCGTTATGATTAGTGTGGTTATAGTGTTGGTAATGTACTGTGTGGGTATATGTATGGTTGTAGTACTTAGTAGTGTGTATTCTGTAGGGATGTGTGGGATGTACTTGTGTATGTATTGTATGTTTATGTGTGTCTTTGTTGATGTCTTGTGTGTGTATATATGTAAGTATGTATGTTGGGTTGTATGATATGTAGGTATGTATGTATGTATGTGTGTGTATTATGTCTGTCTTTATGTTTTGTATATCTGTCACTGTCTGTTTGTCTGTGTGTGTATAGCGGTCCTTTCTGTCTGTCTTTGTGTATAAGTGTAGGTATGCCTTCTTTCTGTGGGTTATATATGTAGTATGTAGTTGTATGTTTGTATATCGGTATGTATCTCTTATGGGTTTTCTGAATAGTGTGTCGTACTGGTGTGGGTAATATATTTGATAGTATATGTCCTGTTATTTAGTGCTAACTTGTGCTGTATATGCTCGTCTTTATGTTGTTTTGGTTCATTTATGTTAGTTCTGTTGTCTGGTCGGTATGTATGTGTGTGTATCTATTATGTCCTGTTCTGTCTGCTATTGAGTGTTATATCGTTATATCCTGCTGCCTGCTAGAGTGTGTGTGTCCTCTCTGTCCTGTCTGTATCGGGACGGTGTTGTATTTAGTGCGCTATGTCTGCTATGTCTGGTGTATATATGTATGTATGTATTGTTGTGTATTGTCCCCATATTATGGTACAGGTATGTATGTATGTATTGTTTGGATGTTATCTATTTATGCGATGTTATGTATGTGTGGGTATCATGTATGTATGTTGTGTTTATTGTCGGTGGTATATCGGTATATATGGTTATGTCATGCGGTATCTCTGTCTGTGTTGCGGTCTCTATGTACGGTCTGTATGTGTTGATAGATATTCTTGTATCTATGTGTCTGTATGTATAGTGATGTGTATGTATGTATGCTATGTATGGCGTCTGTATGTATGTGTGGCTCTCTTGTACTTGTCTTGTTTGTACGTGTGTGTCTACTCGTATTATGTATGTATGTATGGTTTATCTATGTCTTTGTATGTTGGTGTGTATATCTTATGTAATGTATGATGTATTGTGTGTATTTATGTCTGTTAATCCTAATGTATTTCTGGATCTTGTTTGTGTAATTATGTACTCGTCTGTATGTGTGGTATTACTATGGTATGTATTTCCGTTGTATTTAGTGCTGGTGTATTATCTGACTTGTCTAGTCCTGTTGTGGTGTATATATGTCGATGTTACTGTCTCTGTCTAATTTGCGTGTGTTTCTGTATATTGATGTTGTGTGTCTATAGTTATGTATGTATGTATGTATTGTGTTATATCGGTATTCTTCTGTATGTGTGTTTTCTGTGTGTAGTCATGTCTTCTTATGTATGTAATGGTGTTGTCTATCTGTATGTCTGTCTTCTGTGTGTGTCTCTGTAGTATGTGTTTTATATATGCTTCTGTCTGTCTGGTGTGTGTCTTATGCTACTTCTGTTGTATGTGTGTCATGTATGGTTGTAATATGATCTATCTGTATGGTATGTCTGTAGGTGTGTATTACACGTATGTCTGTCTGTCGGTCTGTGTGTCTCTATTTATGTCTGTCTTTTTGTGGTAATCTCTGTATGTATGTCTGTTTTTTGGTATCTATTGTCTTTCTGTCTGTATGTAGTGTGTGGTATATATTTCTGTCTGTATGTTTATCTATTCTTTCTTTTTGTCTTTGTGTGTCTATATGTCGTCTGTACATGTTTGTGTATATCTGTCTGTCTGTAATGTCTTTGTGATATAGTTGATGTGTTGGTATCTATGTATGTCTCTCTGTATGTCTTTCTGTTTTGGGTGTGTATGTATGTGTGTGTGTCTCTCTTATGTCTATATGTAACTTTATGTATGTTGTTGTCTGATTCTGTTGTATTTCGTGTGTGTACTCTGTAGTCTTTATGTCTGTATGTATGTGTTTGTCTATCATGTCGTCTGTATTTCTGTGTGTGTCTCTCTGTCTCTCTGTCTGTATGTCTGTGTTTGTCTAATTATTATGTATGTAAGGTCTGTGTGTATGTATTGTTTCTTTTCTTCTTCTCTTTCTGTCTGTCTGTGTTTCTCTCCTTTATGTCGTCTTTGTGGTCTCTCTGTCGTGTATTTATCTATTCTGTGGCTGTGTCTATCTTCTTTCTGTTGTATGTGTTGTATATCTGTATGTATGTTGTAGGTGTGTATGTATTTGTGTCTACTCTGTCTAATGTTATGTTGTATGTCTGTTGTGTGTATGTTTTATTATGTATTTATTTATGTATGTATTGTGTATCTCCTGTATTTCTGTATTTATGTCTTTGGTCATATATTTATGTCTGTAGTGTGTGTATATAGGTCATGTATTCTGTCTGTGTGTGTATTATGTATGTCTGTAGTATGTGTGTTTCTCTAGTATGTATTTAGTCTGTATGTATGTGTGTCTGTCTTTTGTCTTTGTCTGTCTGATATGTCTTTGGTGTGTGTACTCATGTATGGTCTGTCTGTTTCTGTCTTTGTTTCTATATGTAGCTAGTATGTATGTGTGCTGTGTATGTATTTTTTCACCAACTTATGTATTTATGTTTGATGTGTATATATGTCTTTTCATGTATGCTTTGGTGTCTATATGTCTTTCTGTCTGTCTGTCTGGTGTCTCTATGTATGTCGGTATGTCATGTGTGTTGATATTCTTGTATGTATGTCTGTTTTCTCTCTTTATGTTATTCTTCTGTATGTTCTGTGGGTCATCTCTTTATGTCTTTCTGATTGTGTACTCTATTTATTGTCTCTCTGTCTTCTGTCTGTGTTGTGTATATATGTAGTCTGTTCTTTGTGTGTATATCTGTTGTCTGTATGTTTGTGTATCTCTGTATGTCTTTCTTTTTTTTCTATCTGTCCTGTATGTATTTTTTTTGTATAATTATTATGTCGTTTGTGTGTCTACTTTGGTATGTATTGTGTATCTATGTCTGTTCTTTTGTAATGTGTGTGTATATCTTATTTATGTTGTCTGTATTCGGTCTATATTTATGTCTGTGCTGTATGTGTGTTGTCTCTCTGTCAGTCTGTATGTGTGTGTTATCTATGTATGTCTTTATGTGTGTGTCTATATTATTTAGGATTTGTGTGTATCTATGGTCTTGTATGTCTGCTTTGTGTGTATACATTTGTCTGTTCTGTCTTGTGTGATCTCTGTATGATGTATGTATGTATGTGTGTGTCTCTATGTCGTCTGTTTTCTGGTTGTGTCTCTAGGTATGTTATGTAGGTGTGTTATATAGTATGTCTGTAGGTCTGGTGTGTAATCTCGTATTTATGTATGTAGGTATGGTTCTCTGTATGTATGTATGTATGTGGTGTGTCTATATGTCTGTATTATTTTTTGTATATCTGTCTGTCTGTACGTCTGTCCTGTGTGTGTAATCTTATGTCTTTATGTGTTCTGTCTATTATATGTATGTATGTATGCTGTGTGTAATATGTCTTTATTTCTGTATATTTGGTCTATATTTCATGTATGAGACTGTGTTATATATATATGTATGTATGTATGTGTGTGTATATATGTATGTACGTATGTATTGTCCTCTCTGCCCTATTGCCTCCATTGCCAATAAGGGAAACACTGAATTGTTAATTATATTTTCAACAACCTTTTTAGTCCTGTTTTTTGCTCATTCTAAACCAAATACTTTAAATTAATTTTCCCTCTCTTATGTAATTTGCTTTTATCTGTCTTTGTGTTTTCTTGTAACTTGTGTGCATAATGTTAGCAATAGCTTCCAACAGGCTAGTGGCTTTAAATCAGCTCTTCGGTATTTATTATGATCCACCTACAGAACTACAAAAATGATGATGATAAGTAGGCTACAAGATGTTTTATTCAAACTAAATAAATTGCTTTTTTTTCCATCTGTCAAGGTGAAAAGGTTAGTTTAAAAACTGTAAAAAGGCGGGCTTTTTTTAATTACCACTTTTAATTAAAGTGTAGGCTACCTGGAACTTACCATACACAGCATGTATATTTACATTGTTTTCGGTCTCAGGAAAACAACATGACTTGAAAAAAATATGTTATTTTAATGGTAGCTGGTCGCTGAATGTTACAGCAAACTATTTCTTCAATGTGGCAAACTTTAAAATTTTGTTTTATTTTGGAGGTAGAAGAACTTAACATCCGCTTTATGTCTTGTATGCGGTGTCTAGCTTGATCAAGCTGAATTCCGTCTCAGCGCTTCCTTGTTATAAATGCTACTTAGGGGCGCCATCTAGAGGCTGTAGGGGACCAGACAGGGGCCTCAATAAGTTCACACCCCCCTGGTAAAGTTAAGAGGAATAAAACCACCTTCTGGCAATGGATGTTAATGCCAAAATTCAAAAAATTTAGAAAAATCTAAATATGGGTATTATAAGGGAATATGTATTGTCTATATGCAGTGGTGGAATGTAACTAAGTACATTTACTCAAGTACTGTACCTCAGGCCAAATGTTGAGGTACTTGTACTTTACTTTTTACGCCCCGTTCTACTTCTACTCCGGTACATCTCAGAGAGAAATGGTGTTCTTTTTACATTCTTTACACTCATCTGACAGCTTTAGTTACTTTAGTTACTAGTTACTGTAGTAACTAGTTACTGTAGTTACTAGTTACTTTAGTTACTAGTTACTGTAGTTACTAGTTACTGTAGTTACTAGTTACTTTAGTTACTCCACTGCATTAGTTACTAGTTACTTTAGTTACTCCACTACATTCGTCTGACAGCTTTTATTACTAGTTACTTTAGTTACTCGTTACTTTAGTTAGTAGTTACTTTAGTTACTCGTTACTTTAGTTACTAGTTACTTTAGTTACTCCACTGCATTCATCTCACAGCGTTTATTACTAGTTTACTTAGTCTAGTTACTTGCGTGACTCAACTTATTGTTGACAGATTTATAGTAGTTTCAACTTCATGGGCTTATACTAGTTACTTATCGTATATACTTTAGTTAAGTTTAGTTAGATACGTTTAGTTATCCACTACATTTGTCGAAGCTTTAGTTAACTAGTTCTTCGTAAATAGCCTTTATTACTAGTTACTTGTTTACTAGTTATTTGCGTTACTCACTGCATGTCTGACAGCTTAGTTTATTTACTTTAGTTATAGTTACTTTAGGTACTCCAAGCTTCATTTTGTCTGACAGCTTTTATTACTAGTTTTTTACTCAGTTATATCTTTAGTTACTAGTTATACTAGTTGTAGTACGAGTACTCACTACTGACTGACAGCTTTAGTTGAGATTCTAGATGTCCTTTAGTAAACTAGCCTTTTTACTAGGTACTTAGTACTAGTTACTTTAGTTACTCCACGGCATTCATCTGACAGCTAGTACTAGTTACATTAGTTACGTAGTACTTTAGGTTACTCAACTACATTCATCTGACAGCTTTAGTACTAGTTTACTTCTAGTTACTAGTTACTTTAGTTATCCACTAATGGTTTCGGACAGCTTTAGGTTCTGATTTACTGTAGTTACTAGTTAACTTTAGTTACTCCACTACATTCATCTGACAGCTTATTACTAGTTACTTTAGTTACTAGTTACTTTAGTTACTCACCTCACTTCATATGACATCTGTTAGTTACCAGTTACTTTATGTTACTAGTTATTCTTTTATAGTAACTAGCCTTTATTACTAGTTACTTTACGTTATACTAGTTACTTTAGTTTTCCACTGCAGTTGTCTAAAACTTTATTTACTATTCTAGTTTACTCCACTACTTGTCTACAACTTTAGGTAACTAGTTACTTTAGAAACTAGTTTACTTTAGTTCTCTCTACATTCATCTGGACAGCTTTAGTTACATTACTTTAGATTAGTAGTACTTTAGTTACCCATTACATTTGTGGACATCTTTAGTTACTAGTTACTTAGTTACTAGTTACTTTTAGTAAACTAGCCTTATTACTAGTTACTTAGTTACTAGTTATTTGTTAGTAGTACTTTAGTTAGTATTTCTTTAAGTTACTTCACTACAGTCATCTGACACGTTGTTACAGTTACTTTGAGTACTCTACACATTCACTGGCAGCGTAGGTTACTAGTTACTTGTAGGAGCCTATGCATTCATCTGACAGACTTAGTTATGTTTACTTAGTTTACTAGTTTACTTTAGTTACTCCACGACATTCATCTGACAGCTTGAGTTACTAGTACTTATGTTACCTAACTACATCATCTGAAGCCGCTTAGTTACTGTTACTTTAATTATAGTTACTTTAGTACTCCACACAATTTTGTCTGACATCTTTAGTTTACTAGTGACGTAAGTTTACTAGTGACTTAGTAATGCCTTATTAACTGAGTTTTATTTAGTTACTAGTACTTTTAGTTCTTACTTTAGTAGTATTCCTTAGTTACTCCACACATCTCTTGACAGCTTTAGTACTAGTTACTTTAGTTACTCTACGACCATTGACAGCTTATACGGTTACTAGTTCTTACATTCATTGTAGTTACTAGTTACTTAGTACAGTTACTTTAGTTCCACTACTTCCAACAGCTTATTACAGTTTACTTAGTTCCTCAGAAGCTCGTTCGATTTAATTAGTAGTACTGTAGTACTCCACTACATTCTTACATCTATTCTAGCTTTTGTCGTTACTTTAGTTAAGTTTTAGTCGATTATTAGTGTACAGTGTTAGGTATACTCACATTATTTACTTAGTTCACTCCCTGACAGTACTTGACAGACTTTAGTTACTAGTTACTTTAGTTACTCAACTACATTCGCTGACAGCTTTATTTACTAGGTTCTAGACTAGTTACTTTAGTAATCCTCACTCATTATCCTAGACAGTACTTAGTTACTAGTTACTTTAGTAGAAACAAAGAATTTGTGCAGCTCTTTAGTTGAATTCACAGGTTATTAATATCCAAAATCCAACGCTGTCCGGCGGAGCCCCGGAGGTGACATGGGGGGGGGACGAAAGTAAAACATGTACTGGGGACAAACACTAAAGTCGAGATCTTGAGTTTGTCCCCAGTAGGCTACATGTTTGGTTTTTATTCCTCCATGAAAGTTGACGTCTCCAGTTACGTGTTTTTGATTTGGATTTTTTGATTTTTCTCCAGGTCACCTCCAGGACTCCGTACTGTCCAAAACCTGTCCCCCCCGTTCCGAACCTCAACTTCATTTGGTACCCAGGAAACTGAGTGTGAAGTAGATTGGATGGACGCTTCATGAGATATAAGCAGAGGTGGGTAGTAACGAGTTACATTTACTCCGTTACATTTACTTGAGTAAGTTTTTGAAAAAATTGTACTTCTAGGAGTAGTTTTAAATCACTATACTTTTACTTGTACTTGAATAGATTAGTGAAGAAGAAACTGTACTCTTACTCCGCTACATTAGGCTCCAATGAGCTCGTTACTCGTTACTGAGCGTCGTCGTTGTTTTTACACCCCCCGGTCGTACGTCTCATTTAATGTGTTATTTTGACAGAGAGTCTTTCCGCTGAACGTGACTGTGCTTTACCAATCACACGGCGTTGTGCAGTCACGTGACCATACTCTTTCAGCAGCGGACCATAGACCCGTTATATGGGACAGTTTAGCTTTACACTCGTAGCAAAGCAAAAACACAGCAGCTACGTTTTGCGGGTGTTCAGGTCCACCAAAACAACGAGACATGTCAGCGTTCAACACTCACATCTAACCTGAGGAGCGTAGCGGTGGTTGTATGTTTCTCTGCTTGGGAGAGGTGGATGTTTGGTCTTTTAGTTACATCCAGTATGTTTCACACATGCAGTATCCATCCATCAAATTTGATGTGACAAGTCTCTCACTTAAGCTATTGTGTGTATAAATAATTTATTTTTTGATTGGATGAACTATAATTTGCCTAAAAGGATTATTTTGTATTTTTTTGTCGGTCCGATTGATGCTGTTTCAAAATAATCGACGTTACTCAACAGTTTCTCACTAACTTGAGTATGTTTTTCGTCAAGTACTTTTGTTTACTTGTCTAGTTAGTATTGGGATGACTCATTGTGTACTGTACTTTGTAGCCATGATCAAGCAGTACGTTTTACTTGAGTACATTTTTGCGCTACTCTACCCACCTCTGGATATGACGGATTTATACGCTATTTTAGTGTAGAACTATACAAATATAAACAAAAGCCTATATTATCTACATAGAAACACACTTTTATTAATGCGTGGATCAGGTCTTCATCTGAAAACCCTCCACCCTGCACCCCCCCTAATGAAATATTTTCTCTGATTTAGAGACCCACATGGACACTTCACTGTCTCTCGGCAGATGTATTGCACAAATTATTAACCCTCCCGTTGTCCTCGGGGTCAAATTGACCTGTTTACAAAAATATTATGTATCAGAACTATGACTAAAGAGCGTTGAAAAAAGTGACAAACGTTGGAAAAAGTTTCCAAAGTTGTTGTTTTTTTACTTGTTAAAACGAAGTAGAAAAAAAAGTTGGTAAATGTGAGATAAAAACATGTTAAAAAAAAACTACAAAAACTTAAAAGTGACAAAAAACATTGTAAAAAAAATATACAGAAAATTAATAAAAGTGAATAAAAAACATTGGAGAAAAAAAACTACAGAAACTTAATAAAAATGACAAAAAAACATTGGAAAAAAACGACAGAAACTTAACTAAAACAGTGACAAAAAAGGAACAAAACCTACAAAACTTAATAAAATGACAAAAACATGGTGAGAAAAACCTACAAAACTTAATAAAGTGACAAAAAATTGGAAAAAAAAACCTACAGAAACTTATAAAGTGACAAAAAACATGGAAAAAACTACAACGACAAAATGAATCAAAAAAGTGAAAAAAATCTACAAAACTTAACCAAGGAAAAAAACAGGGAAAAAATTAACAAAACTTACAAAATACAAAAACGGAAAAAAATACAAAAACGAAAATGACAAAAAAACATTGGAAAAAACTAACAAAAACTTAATACAAATGATAAAAACCTTGGAAAAAATCTACAAAAACTTAACAAAATGAAAAAAAACATTGGAAAAAACTACAAACTAATAACAAGTGGACAAAAAATAGGAGCAAAAAAACCCTACAAATCGTTGATAATTGTGAGAAAAAACCATCACAAAATGTGAAATTTCGACCCCAAAAAGCCCCAAAGACTGCAGGTCGAACGGAGCGACAACACGAGAGTTAATAATCAGAAGACTTGTAAATGTGTCCATGCCGTGGTAACGTCGTTGCAGCTGATATCATAACACACAAATAATGTATTAAACTTGACACAGGAAGCAGAACTAGACTTTTAGCTTCTCCAGAATTCCCTTGAATTTGTCTACAAAAACCGCATGTAGCAATATATCCCAACACTGACACGAAGTAGAAAAAAAAGTTGGTAAATGTGAGATAAAAACATGTTAAAAAAAACTACAAAAACTTAAAAGTGACAAAAAACATTGGAAAAAAAAATACAAAAACTTAATAAAAATGACAAAAAAATGGAAAAAAAAACTACAGAAACTTAATAAAAGTGACAAAGAAACATTGGAAAAAAACTACAGAAACTTAATAAAAGTGAATAAAAAACATTGGGAAAAAACTACAAAAACTTAATAAAAATGACAAAAAAACATTGGAAAAAAATCTACAAAAACTTAATAAAAGTGAAAAAAAATGGAAAAAAAATATACAGAAAATTAATAAAAGTGAATAAAAAACATTGGAGAAAAAAAACTACAAAAACTTAATAAAAGTGACAAAAAACATTGGAAAAAAAACTACAAAAACTTAATAAAAGTGACAAAAAAAACATTGGAGAAAAAAATATAAAAACTTAATAAAAATGAATAAAAAACATTGGAAAAAAAATACAAAAACTTCATAAAAATGACAAAAAAACATTGGAAAGAAAATCTATAAAAACTTAACAAAAATGACGAAAAAACATGGGAAAAAAACCTACAAAAACTTAACAAAAATGAATAAAAAACATTGGAAAAAAACCTACAAAAACTTAATAAAAGTGACAAAAAATGGAAAAAAAACCCTACAAAATCTTTGATAAAAGTGTAGAAAAAAAACATCAAAATGTGGAAATTTCGACCCAAAAAAGCCCCAAAGCTGCAGGTCGACGGGACGACAACACGAGAGTTAATAATCAGAGAACTTGTAAATGTGTCCATGCACGTGGTAACGTCGTTGCAGCTGATATCATAAAACAGCAAAAATAACTGTAGTTAAACTTGACACAGGAAGCAGAACTAGACTTTTAGCTTCTCCAGAATTCCCTTGAATTTGTCTACAAAAACCGCATGTAGCAATATATCCCAACACTGACACGAAGTAGAAAAAAAAGTTGGTAAATGTGAGATAAAAACATGTTAAAAAAAACTACAAAAACTTAAAAGTGACAAAACAATTATGAAAAAAACTACAGAACTTATAAAAGTGACAAAAACTGGAAAAAAAAATACTAAACTTACTAAAAGTGACAAAAAAAAGGAAAAACAAACTCAACGAAACTATAAAATGAATAAAAAACAGGGAAAAACGACAAAAACTTAAAAAATACAAAAAAACATGGAAAAAAACTACAAAAACTTATAAAAGTGAAAAAAATGGAAAAAAACAAAAATAAGTGAATAAAAACATTGGAGAAAAAACTACAAAAACTTAATAAAGTGACAAAAAAACAGCGGAAAAAAAAAACTACACTAAACTATAAACATGAAAAAAAACATGGAGAAAAAAAACATAAAAACTTAATAAAATGAAAAAAACATTGGAAAAAAATACAGCAAAACACTTATAAAAATGACAAAAAAACATTGGAAAGAAAATCATAAAACTTAACAAAAATGACAAAAACATGGAAAAAAACCTACAAAACTAACAAAAGTCATACAACATTGGAAAAAAACCTCAAAACAATAAAGTGACAAAATGGCAAAAAACCCTACAAATCTTGATAAGTGTAGAAAAAACATCACAAATGTGGAAATTTCGACCCAAAAAGCCCCAAGCTGCAGGTCGACGGACGACAACACTAGATTAAAATCAGAGAACTTGTAATGTGTCCATCACGTGTAACGTCGTTGCAGCTGTATCATAAAACGCAAAATAACTGTAGTTAACTTGACACGGGAGCAGAACTAGACTTTTACCTCCATGAATCCCTTGAATTCTACAAACAAAACCGCAGTAGCATCTAATCCCACACTGACACGAAGTAGAAAAAAGTTGTAGTAAAATTGAATAAAAACCTGTAACAAAAAACTATCCAAAACTTAAATGTGACAAAAAACATTGGGAAAAAAAAAAATACAGAAACTTAATAAAAAGACAAAAAAATCGTAAAAAAAAACTACAGAAACTTAATAAAAAATGACAAAAACATTGAAAAACTACAGAAAACTATATTAAAAGTGAATAAAAAACAGATGTGAAACCCACAAAAACGTAACTAAAAATACAAAAAGTTAACATTGGAAAAAAACCTGACAAAACAACCTAATAAAACTTGACAAAAAAATGGAAAAAAAAAACCAAGAAAATTACATAAAAGTGACAAAAAAACATGGAAAAAAAAAACTACAAACACCTTAATCAACGTGACAAAACACTAGTGAAAACAAACACCTACAAACATCTTAAGATAAGTCATAGAAGAAAAACTGGAGTAATCAAAATATAAAAACGTAAATAAAAATGAATAAAAATCTTGGAAAAAAAATACACACGACTTCATAAAGAATGACAAAAAAACATTGGCAAAAAATCGATAAACTACAAAAATGAAACTAGTCAACATACATGGAAAAACCTACAAAAACTTAACATAAATGTGATACAAAACATTGGAAAAATACAAAACCTACAAAACTTATAAAGTGACAACAAAAATGGAAAAAAACCCGACAAAAATCTTTGATAAAAAAGTGTAGAAGCAAAAAACCTCAATGTGGAAATTTCCCGACCCATATATAAAGCCCAAATTGCTGTTCACAGGTCGACCCGGGAATTTGTTTCCGACAACATTGCGAAGTTAATAGTCAGCATAGATATCTGTAAAGTTGTCCAGTGACGTGGTTAACGTCTGTGTGTACGCCTGTATTCTTAATCCGCAACACAATGAAAACTGCGTAGTTAAACTTGAACAAGGAAAGCAGAAGCTTAGACTTTTGTACGCTTCTCCAGAATTCCCTCTTGAATTTGTCTCAAAAACACAGCATGGTAGCAAACTATAGCCCAACAACTGACGAAATGTAGGAAAAAAAGTTGGTAACATGTGATAAAAACCTGTTAATAAAAAATACCAAAACAACTTAAAGTGCACAAAAAACATGTGAGAAAAAACCTACCAGAAACTATATAAAAGTTGACAAAACAACATGGGCTGAAAAAAAACCTACAAAACTTAATAAAGTGACAAAAAGCTGGAAAAAAAACTACAAAACTTAATAAAAGGAAAAAAAACATTGGAGAAACAAAACCTACAAAACTTAATAAAATGACAAAAAAACATTGGAAAAAAAAATACAAAAACTTAAAAAATGACATAAAAAACATTGGAAAAAATCTCAAAAAACTTAACTAAAGGTGACAAAAATGGAAAAAAAAAAAAACTAATAAAATGAATAAAAAAAACACTTGGAAAAAAAATACAGAAACTAAAAACAGTGACAAAAAAACATGAGAAAAAAAATATAAAAAATTAACAAAAATGACGAAAAACATTGGAAAAAAAATACAAAAACTTAATAAAAATGACGAAAAATTGGAAAAAAAAACCTACAAAACTTAATAAAAGTGAATAAAAAACATTGGAGAAAAAAAACTACAAAAACTTAATAAAAATGACAAAGAAACATTGGAAAAAAACTACAAAAACTTAACAAAAGTGAAAAAAAAACATTGGAAAAAAATCTACAAAAACTCAACAAAAATGACGAAAAAACATTGGAAAAAAACTTAGCATCGGGATATTGAATCCATTTTGAATTGTTGACAGGAGTAAAATGACTAAAATGACTTCTAATGCATCTCTAATACAAATACAGCTGTTTTTGTCGCATTCGTTTTTTGGGGGGATTTTGTGCTTTTCTTTTTGCGTTGTTTCTGTATTTGTAGCTCGTGGCGTTGGGTCTATTTGCGTGTTTCATGAAGTTGCAGTGCGCCCTGTGGGACACCGCGCACCACAGCCAGAGGGCACTGTGCTTCCACGTCAGGTGATGGATGATGGAAGGAGATATATATATATAGCTGGTGATGGAAAATCAAAACACAATATATGATGTGTGGTGAACATCTGGCGACGTGTCACCCAAACGGGTGCTACACATCGGTGGTGTTCAGTGGGTAGTCCCCCCCCTCCCCCGAGTCAAATGTATTTGACTTTATCACTGCATGTAGTTTTTTTTGACATTTTTGTAGCATTTTTGCTGTTTTTTTTTTCAGTTTTGTTGTGGCTTTCTCTGACGTTTTTGTCACCTTTTTTTCAAATTTGTTGCCAAAAGTCAGCAAAACAAGGTCCGCAGCCATCATAGAATTCAAGCCAATCAAGAAAAACAATGACTTTCGACAACTCCCTGGGAGGATTTTAGAGTCTCAAAGTCGTCAAATATGGGAAATTCTGCGTGTTTTTTTTTTTTAACCCTGTGCTTATGTTGATAAATGTGTGATGTTCCTTTTCAATACAAAAATGAATCGGCATTGATAAATCGGGAAAACATCTAATCACGCATCACACGTACTGATGCTTTATTAAAATGCTGCATTATAAGCTGTGTACATGGTAATTAGTTAACGGGCTAAAACACTAAACCCCTGCAGGAAAGGATAGAAATAGAAAATTAATTAACTTAAATTTGACTCAAACACCTATGAGCCACAGAAAAACTTTTCATTTATTTAAGTCATTTTTCTCTTTAATGGAGTCTGATAGAGCAGCAGCTTGTTATTTATCTTGGGCTGTCACTTGATTTTTTTTTTTTATTGAAAATGGATTGAAATATTTGTGCTATGGCGGACTTGTGAGATGTTTTTTACAGTGTGTTCAGGGGACAGGCAGCTAGCAGATAGTGAGATGTTTTTTACAGTGTGTTCTGGGGACAGGCAGCTAGCAGATAGTGAGGAGATGTTTTTTACAGTGTATTCTGGGGACAGGCAGCTAGCAGATAGTGAGGAGATGTTTTTTACAGTGTGTTCTGGGGACAGGCTGCTAGCAGATAGTGAGGAGATGTTTTTTACAGTGTGTTCAGGGAACAGGCAGCTAGCAGATAGTGAGGAGATGTTTTTTACAGTGTGTTCAGGGAACAGGCAGCTAGCAGATAGTGAGGAGATGTTTTTTACAGTGTGTTCTTGGGACAGGCAGCTAGCAGATAGTGTGGAGATGTGCTATGGCGGACTTGGTCTCATTTTCTTTCAAAAAAAAAGCTTAATGACTCAATTTAGACCCTTTAATGGCCGAGATATAGGACATACATACCACATGCTATCCATCCAACACAAAAAAGCAAAGTGTTTGACACTTTGGCGACATGAACTTCCCTCCTTCAGCCTCCCAGGCATCGCAGGTGCTCTCATATTTCTTAGTGTCATTAAACACAGAGATTTAAATTGTAACACACTAGACATTTTGAGAGGATGTGACCGTCCCATGTGGCGCTGTGGGAGGAGGAGAGGAAGCTTTACTGCTGCGGTATAACTCTCCTCACACATGGACGAGTTACATAACACACTGCTAGAGTTTGACACATGCCGGGGTTTTTTGAAGGCCAATAACAACAGCAATATTGATGTTAGTTATTTAAATACAATAGTAGAAAACTGCTGGTAACCTACCCGCTTTATATGCTTTATTTCTGCACACTTTATTGCGGTTTTGCCCCACATGGTTTAAAATGAAAGACATTTTCCACAGACAGCTATGGTTACCAATAACCCGACACGCCAGATGGTTTGCTAACACAGGACCATTTGAGAAGCCGTCATTGGATACTGTTTTGGGAGAGCAGGCACTTGCAAAAAAAAATACCTGGCAGGCGATTGGATGAACCATCTGTTTATCACGTCGCTTTGAACGAACGCCACACAGACACACCTTAGTCTACATCAACGACGTTCCACTTCCGACGGATGTTCCTGATTTTTGGCCAGATGTCCGTCCCCTTCCTCTGTCTAACCTCTGGTGGATTTCTGAGGACTATGGTTACCTGGTCCCCAGATCTCTGCAGGGTAAATCCAGACAGCTAGCTAGACTATCTGTCCAATCTGAGGACTATGGTTACCTGGTCCTCAGGTCTCTGCAGGGTAAATCCAGACAGCGAGCTAGACTATCTGTCCAATCTGAGGACTATGGTTACCTGGTCCTCAAGTCTCTGCAGGGTAAATCCAGACAGCTAGCTAGACTATCTGTCCAATCTGAGGACTATGGTTACCTGGTCCTCAAGTCTCTGCAGGGTAAATCCAGACAGCTAGCTAGACTATCTGTCCAATCTGAGTTTCTGTTGACGACTAAAACTACTTCCGAACGTAGACATGTTCCACCAAAACAAGTTCCTTCCTGAGGCTATTTAGCAGCGGCATCGTGGCGCTGTCCGGCGCTTAGCCCCGCCCACGATGATTGTGATTGGTTTAAAGAAATGCCAATAAACCAGAGCACGTTTTGCAAGACTTAAACACCAAAACCACGACCATATCTGCCATATCTCGGACACAGGCAGCTAGGAGATTGTTAGGAGACGTTTTTTTACAGTGTTTTTAGGGGACAGGCAGCTAGCAGATAGTGAGGAGATGTTTTTTTACAGTTTGATCAGGGAACAGGCGCTATAGGTCAGATAGTGAGGCGAGTTTTTGTACAGTTTGTCCGGGAAAACAGGCAAGCTGCAGATAGTGAGGTGAAGATGTTTTTTACAGGTGTGTCGTAAGCGAGCCTGCAGAGTAGTGAGGAGAGTTTTTTTTACAGGTGTGATCAGGGACAGGCACTAGCAGATCGTGAGAGGTTGTTTCTTTTTTACAGTTTGTCAGGACAGGCATCTAGGCAGATAGGAGGGGATGTTTTTTTACCAGTGTTTATCTGGGGAACGGCAGCTAGCAGATAGTGTCGGGGATGTTTTTACAGGTGCTGTTCTGGAGATCGTAGGAGGTTCTACCGGGCTGGGACAGCAGCTAGCAGATAGTGAGAGATGTTTTTTTTTGTTTTCGTTTGTTGACCAGGGAACAGGAGCTAGCAGATTAGGTTGATTTTTTCACAGTGTGTTTCAGGGGACAGGCAGCTCAGCAGAGTGAGGACTGATTTGTTTGAACACGTGGGTGTTCAGGGTACGGCGCTGCAATAGTGGGAGATGTTTTATTTACAGTGGTCAGGGGACAGGCAGCTAGCAGATATGAGGAGATGCTTTGTTACAGTGTGTTCACGGGGACAGGCAGCTAGCTCAGATAGGAATGTTTTTTCACAGTGTGTCAGGGCTGGACAAGGCATCTAACAGATAGGAATGTTTTTTTTACAGTGCGCGTTCAGGGGAACAGGCACTAGCAGAAGTGAGGGATGTTTTTACGGTTTCTGGGAAAGGCAGCTGCAGATAGTGAGGAGGATGTTTTTACAGTTTGTCAGGAGAACCGGCAGCTAGCAGATATGTCGATGTTTTTCACAGTTGTTCAGGGGACAGGCAGCTAGCAGATAGTGAGGAGATGTTTTTCACAGTGTGTCCGGGACAAGGCAGCTGCAGATGTGAGGAGATGTTTTTTTACAGGTGTTCAGGGACAGGCATCAGCAGTATAGTGAGGAGATGTTTTTACAGTGTGTTCAGGGACAGCAGCAGCTAGAGATAGTGAGATGTTTTTGTACAGTGTGTTCAGGACAGGCAGCTAGCAGATAGTGAGATGTTTTTCACAGTGTGTTGGGGACAGGCAGCTAGCAGATAGTGAGGAATGTTTTTTTACATTGTTCTCGGGACACAGCTAGCAGATAGTGAGGATGTTTCACAGGTGTTCAGGGACAGGCCTAGCAGATAGTGGAGGATGTTTTTTTACAGGGTGTTCAGGGGACAGGCAGCTACAGATAGTGAGGAGATGTTTTTCAGTGTGTTCAGGGACAGGCAGTAGCAGATAGTGAGATGTTTTTTCACAGTGTGTTCAGGGACAGGCAGCTAGCAGATAGTGAGATGTTTTTCACAGTGTTTCTGGGGACACAGCTAGCCGAGTGAGGAGATGTTTTTCACAGTGTTTCTGGGACAGGCAGCTAGCAGATAGTGAGGAGATGTTTTTACAGGGTGTTCAGTGGGACAGGCGGTCAGCAGATAGTGAGGAGATGTTTTTTACAGTGTGTCAGGGGACAGGCACTAGCAGATAGTGAGAATGTTTTTTACAGTGTGTTTAGGGACAGGCAGCCTAGCAGTAGTGAGGAAGGTTTTTTACAGTGTGTTCAGGGGACGCAGCTAGCAGATAGTGAGATGTTTTTTACAGTGTGTTCTGGGGACAGGCAGCTAGCAGATAGTGAGGAGATGTTTTTTAGAGTGTTTTCTGGGGACAGGCAGCTACAAATGTAGCCTAAAACATGCGTGACAAAGTTGAGCACGAATTATTATAAATTCCAAATTGAAAATACAACTGTGACTCATGTGGTATAACGTCATACAACTGTATGTATACACAGACTGTGTTCTAGCCCTACTATATCTGTAAAGTTTCTTGAGATAACTCTTGTTATGATTTAACACTGAAAATATAATTGAAATTGAATACTTGAATACTCAGACACACCTCCACATTCCTGCAGGAGGAAACCAATGGAAAGGTGATCCTGAGGCTGAAGTCTTTAAACTGTAGTCCAGCACTGTCCAACCTTCCCCTGCCTCTGATTTCTCTCCCACACCCTGACATGTTTCTCCATTACTGGCAGTGAAGGAAGAGGACTGGCGTCCTTCCAGCAGTGAACAGCTGAGTGGTGTGCTGTGACGCCATATGGGAGGAATCACTCCTATTCCCTTATCCTGCACTCCCAGTCGGGATCTCTGGACCGCGTCCATGTCATTTCCCCTCCTTCTTTTCCTCTTACTTCATTTCCATTTTTTTTCTTCCTTTGTCTTCTTCTACCTTTTTTTGTATTTCTATCACATAGGCGTGAGTTTAACTGGCCACTACCCACCCCAAAACCTATTTTAATTTTCTCTGTATAAATTAAGACATTTGCACCATAAATTGATTTAGAAGAGGCGCCAATTGTTGCAGAAAAATTCAGGAAATATAGTTCAAATTTCAATTTTGCTCAAAAGTGGAGATCTTAACCCCCCCAATGTTGAATCAAAAGTTATGCCCTTGCATCCCACGTCCCTTATTTGATAGCTCCTTGCTCCTCGACTGAACCGGAAGAAGGATCGAGAGGCGAGCATCGAGGAGGGATCACAGAGGAGGGAGCAACAAGGAGGGATCAACAAGGACAGAGGAGAGATCACGAGGACCGAGGAGGAATCATCAAGGAGCGAGGAGCGAGTATGAAGGAGGGATCACAGAGGAGCGAGTATTGAGGAGGGATGACCGAGGACCAAGGAGGGATCATCGAGGGTGAGGGGAGGGATCAACGAGGGCGAGGAGGGATCACGAGGGTCGAGGAGGGATCACCAGGAGCGAGTAGCGAGGATGGGACCCAGAGGGCAGGGTGAGGAGGATCCCGAGGGCGAGGAGGGATCCGAGGCGCGAGTATTTAGGGGATCACGAGGAGCGAGTATTGAGGAGGGATCAACAGGGCGAGGAGGGAATCACCGAGGGCCCGAGGGGTATCACCAAGGAGG
>NW_022605603.1:31407-38118 GCF_008692095.1 Etheostoma spectabile | reverse complement strand
ACGAGGGCCGAGGAGGGCATCCCGAGGGCCGGGAGGATCAACGAGGGCAGGGACCGACCGATTGATGAGGCGGGATCACGAGGCGAGGAGGGAGGGGATCACGAGGGCGAGGAGGGATCCACGAGGGTCCAGAGGAGGGATCACCAGGAGCGACGTACGAGGAGGGATCCCCGAGGGGCGAGGAGGATCCCGAGGAGCGAGGAGGGATCACCGAGACTGGCCGAGATAATTTAGGGATCAACGAGGAGCGAGTATTGAGGAGGGCTCAACGAGGGGCGAGGGGAGGCTCACCGCGGGCCAGGAGGTATCCCCGCGCGTGGAGTATGTGATCGGTAGGGCTACCCCCCGCCATGGGCCGTGCTGGGTATGCGCGAGTATTGAGGAGGGATCACCGAGGGCCGAGGAGGGATCACCGAGGGCCGAGGAGGGATCACCGAGGGCCAAGGAGGGATCACCGAGGAGTGAATATTGAGGAGGGATCACCGAGGGCCGAGGAGGGATCCCCGAGGGCCGAGGAGGGATCCCCGAGGGCCAAGGAGGGATCACCGAGGAGCGAGTATTGAGGAGGGATCACCGAGGAGCGAGGAGGGATCACCGAGGAGCGAGGAGGGATCACCGAGGACCTAGGAGCGAGTATCAAGGAGAGATCACAGAGGAGCGAGTATCGAGGAGGTCAAGAAACACGAGATTTAAGCATGTCAAAGGATTATTTTAGCACCCTTTGACTACCAAAGAGGACAATTTAGCTGAAGATGTTAGTTATGCAACCATAATACTATAGCGTTCTGATTTATCTACATTTCAACACAAGTTACACACTGTATACAAAATGCAGCTTTAGTCTAACTTACAGACTTATTAACTATTCAAACATCTCGATGGAGCCATGCTCCACCCTCAACCTTTAGCCATCTACATGTCCATAATCATACTGTCTGACTCACCACTCAGCTATGTGGCAGTATGAGGTGCTGGGATAGTGATGTTTATGTGTTGAGTTCAAGGACAGTTCAAGGTGTCCGTCTGATTGAGGCGGGCCGTCCAGGGCTGTTTTTAGACCTCAGTTGGGCCCGGTTTGGATGGGATCTTCAATTCTACTGTTCTTCTTATTGTAAAGGTCTAGTAGCCAACTAGGTGAACCCGGAAATGTTGAGTACACCAAAGTTTTATTGCAGAAATGTGAAGTATGGGTCCCCAGTATACATAAGCTGCTGGATGCTAATTTGCATATGTTGAGCAATTAGCATAATTAGCATTATTAGCTTAATCGTCCAGTTTGACCACATATTTTCCACTGTATGGCCAATTTCTACAATACGTGAGTGGTTTTAGAGGTTGTAGAGGATGCTGATTTCACTTCTGTCATTTTCAGATTTCAAAGAGCTAATTTTAGTGCATATTGTGATTCATTTAGGCAAATTCCGATTGCTTTCAGGCATAATTATAGGTTATTGACAGTATAAATAAACCTGATTGCATCTGCCATTGAAACCCATGTCTGAGTGGACTGTATATTGTTCTTTTTCCCGCCTGTCCGCCTTGTGTCGCTTTAACTGTATTGAAAAAGCTTTATGGTTTACACATGGATCCATCATGACGGTTTCAACCAGGCTGAAGAGGAGGTAAAGGTTCCAGCTGTGCTACGTCAACTCCAACTGGGTCTGACATGCGGGCCTCCAAGCCCCCCCCAGAGCAGATACTCTAAGGAGAGGGAGCGGGTCAAGGTCTGCCCCGAGGCTGAACTCAATCCAAAATGACAACCACCGGGGTGTTACGCAAGGGTTTAGGATTTGTTTCGTCGTCAATTTCATGCAATCTGGTGATTTTTTATGCAACAGTTTATGGTGCAAATGCAAAAAGGGAAAGTATTCTTCTCATTCTCCTCCAAAACTTTCTGCATGTATTCAAAATATCCCATATGTTTCGGGATGTTTTTTTAGGAATCATGTACATGAACTCACCACAGACTATTGAGACCTTTAAAAAAGGTGGGTTTTAACCTCGCACAACAGTGTTGTTGCACTATTTATATGTATTTTAAACTGTTGTTTTTATCTGGCTTTCATTATTTTCCCTGTAGCACTTTGAGGTTCGTCTTAAATGTAAAGTGCATTACAAATAAAATGTATCATTAGTATTATTATCAACTCTAAATCTACATAAAAGACATGAAACCTCCTGGTGTGTTCTTTGACCCCCCCCCCTCCAAAAGTAGACACAATTCTTGTTTCCCGTTCATGTTTTGAGCCCCCTGAACAGTTTTTGGTGGGGTGTCTTTCATATATATTTTAAAGAGGACAACCTACATCTTCTAAATATTTAAATGGACATATCCCCTGCACCAGATGTACGGTTTATTCAACGAACAAACGTTATTTTTTTGGACTGAATGAGCTGTGGTGGGTGCAAAATGAAGGTACGCGTCCCCGCCGTCCCCCCCCCCCCCGAAATCAACCCCTATGTCCTCGCCATCCTCCTCTTCATCATTCCCAGCTCTTTTTTAAAAAAAAGCTATTTATTCACGGGACATTTTTTTCCCCAACAGCTGCTTCTTTCGCCTCCTTTTTCCACACTTTCAGTCGCCGATGCAACCCAATAAATTCCACTCTTTCAATCTCGACTCGTTCGTAGAAAACTGATCTCGAATCAGCGCCATGCAAACAAGCTGCTCCATGCCCGCCCACCTTCACCATTAGCCAATCATGACCTGTCCAGTCATCCGACTGACATATATAACAATCACAAGACGTTTTTGTGAACGACTGTTTTTTTATTCTGATTGGATCATTTTCAAGACTTTTGCTTGGGCCCCAAGTGCGCATGGGCCCCTGGGCCCGTGCCCGTAATGCCCATTGGGTAATTGGGGCTGGCCTCTGGACACTGCCTTAGTACAGGTTGCCAGATCACAGTCACTGACCCCAGTTTTTGGTCTCTGTGCTGGCACATTGGCATCAAACCTGGCAACCTCGCTGTGATGACAAATCTGCTGACGGGGTGGGGACGGGGGTTGCCTCTTGCTCCATCTGACTTTGTTGTAGTGTAGTGATGTCCTCATGCACATCTACTTTTATTAGCAAAACCTTATTAAGTAACTAACCACAATTACCCTTTAAAGTCCTGCATGCCTACACATGAGAAGAACATGATTTCAGTGATACATCTAACAGTTGCTTTATAAAGTGCAATGGCATAACACACGACCATGGGTGTAAATTTCAGCCGATGCTGATGCCCCAAACAGTTGGGGGGGGGGGGGGAGAATAGACATAATTTAAGGGTACTTGTACAGGATGTGTGTAACGTTAATTGTGGAACTCCAGTTTGGCTGGCAAAGCTATTTTATTCACTTTATCCCTTTGTGTCGTCTTCCCGTCAAAATTGAAAAGCAACATTTTTTGTTGGTGCTTTTTATCAATGTTTTTAACATTTTCGTATGTTTTCAACACTTTTGACACTTTTTCCAACGTTTGTCACTTTTTTGACGTTTTCAACACTACTTAACACTAACTTATTGACTTTAGTTTTACCGTTTTAGGGGGGGGATTCATACTCAATGAACCTCATTTATAGGAAATTATACCTAATGTTTGAGTTAGAAAAGCAGAAATTAGGAATTATTTAGACTAAAAGGAAAAGAATGGATGTTGATGATAATCCCAGACTGGAATATGTCAACTTTTACTCAATACTATTTCAACAACACTTACAATGCTATAAAATTGAACAAGACGCCCCATAATTATGAAAGTAGAGATTTGTACTTGCAAGAGCGTTGGGTGAATCAATCATGTTATTTTGGGGAATTAAAAAGAACATTGATTATAGGACAACATGGGGACAAACATGAGGACAACATGAGGACAACATGAGGGCAACATGAAGACACTGAAGGCAACATGAGGACAACATGAGGAAACATGAGGCAACAGGAGACAACATGAGGACAACATGAGGACAACATGAGGGGGCAACATGAGGGACAACATGAGGGCAATTGGGAACATGAGGCAACATGAGACACATGAGGGTGGCACCATGAGGCAACATGAACATGGGCAACATGAGACAACATGAAGACAACATGAAGACAACATAGGCAACATGATGGACACATGAAGACAACATGAGGGCAACATGAGGACAACATGAGGCAACATGAACACAACATAGGACAACATGCCAACATGAAGACAACATGAGGACAACATAGGGCAACATGAGGACAACATGAGGACAACATGAGGACAACATGAAACAACCTGAGGCAACAGAGGACAACATATGAGGGCAAACATGAAACAACTGAGGACAACATTAGACATGAGGCACATGGCACATGAAGACCAATGACAGCATGAGGGGCAACGGTCCATCTGGGATGAGGAACCTCGGGTAGACCCAGGACTAAAGGTGTAGAGGGGCTCATATCTCCAACCTGGCCTGGAACGCCGCGGGATCCGCCGCATTCACGAGCTTGTTGATGTGGCTCAGGAAAGGGAAGTTTGGGGTCCCCTACTGGAGCTGCTGCCCCCCCAAGACCTGATACCGGATAAGCGACTGAAGATGGATGGATGGACATGAACATCATAAATAAATCAGAAGTCATGATGATTCAAAAACCTTTACTGATGCATGAATTTACACAATAAATCATGCATGAGACATCCTCGCACTTTACTGATCCATGCTTTTAAATACATAAAGTCATGATGATTCATGTACCATTATTATAAAGTGTAACCAAAAATGTGTTTCCCGGGGTCATGTGAAATTCAGTTCATCAAAGCCAAAAGAAACTTCTTTTGATTATTCAACTAATAGCTATTGGAAACAACCAATAACTTGGGTTTAAAAACTCTTTCAAGGAACTTTTTATTGTTTATGAAGTGACAATGAAATGAGGTTTTTTTGTGTGCATTTCTCAGCTAAATGTTTCGCACATATGCAGTTTAAATATTTGAGCCAGATATTTTATCTCAGGAGAGACCAAATCAGAGCTAATTAAAAGAGAGTTAATATTACACTTACGGCCGTCAGGGGACCAGAAACTCCAAATGAATGCTTATGTTGCTCTATGCCAGGTTAATATGGGTCACTGTATGCTAACGTGTTAGCTGTAACATCCTGATAACATCTCAATTTTGTGCACGCGTCAAGGTTCCGTGCAACATGGAGAAAAGGTCCACTCTAGTTTATCCGATTTGGAAGTGTCGACACGTTACGTGGCGAATGAAGAGTGGCGGAGGACAAGAGGTTTCATGGGTGGAGGTGGCGGCAAGGGGGACAACAGGCCTGGGGGGCTCACTACTGCCGAGAGATGGACGACACTGTGTTTGTGGATCATGTCCAGGCCTTCCCTGCAACACAGCTGGCTCACTGGTGTGTGTGTGTGTGTGTGTGGGGGGGGGAACCACAGGTCTGAACATGAGGAAAACCTCTGAGGACCTCCGCGAAGACAGACAGAGGATGCATGGATTATTTTAGAAGAATGACAGTGATAAAAAATGGAAAAGGTCCGAATGGCTGAAAGGGAAAGGAGAAGAAAAGACAACTAAAGGCATGGACCTAACAAGATTAATGAAAGGAGGAAGACATAGAAAGATATCAAGGGAGTGGTCCTGGGGAAGTACAAAAGTTCATAAATGAGAGATAAAGTGGGAGCGCTGGACCTATGTTGAAGGCCAAGAACAGTTGAACAGGAAATCAACATGTTGGGAATAAGAGAGAGAATCAGAAAAGAGCTAATTCACTGGTCTGTCTTCTCTCAAACACTTCAAATCTTCTCATGGGCTTCAAGAAATATCAAAGAGTCTCTAACTCATGTAGGTGGATCTGGGATTACAGTACACAGCTTGCTTTGTGCACATGGCAACTCCTATGCTTCCTGCAGGAAATAGGGAAGCATCATCTTGATCATTTTGACACATTTGCAGACTTTTTAAGCGGGACTTCCTACGACGTCAGTGTCAAACACGAGAGCAGCTCCTTACGTTCGTAAAACCACTTGGACAAAAATCTGGACTACGTCTTACGATTGGAATGTCCCGTGGTTGCCAAGTCGCTGGGAAGCACAGCCCCCGGAGTGTGTAACACTCTGAATGCATGCACGGCAAGCGTGAAATGTGTTGGGTGTGGACTTGGTATTAATTCTGATTTTTTTTTTTGGTCAACAGCTGCTTGATACATGTCTTGTCTTCCATCACTTGACGTTTTGGGGGGGGGATATACTTTAAAGCCCAAGACTAGCTGGTGTTTGACATGTGGCTCTTTTTCCAATTGGCCACACGTAATTCGGGCTAATTTGCACCTTGATCACGCGAGGAACCCGAACTTTACGTTTCACGCAATCCGGCAAAATCGTGCCGCCACACTTCCCCATGATCAAAGCTCTTTTCCTCGGCCATCCATCAGGTTTTTTTTCTCCTATCATGGGCCTTCTTAACCCCTGTGTTGTCTTCCCGTCAACCATGAAAAGACGTCTTGGTCCCTTTTTTTCTCACATTATTATTGCTTTTTTCCGCGATTTTTGTCACTTTTTTCAATGTTGTGGGTGCTTTTTGTTGTTTCTCCCAAGGTTTTTGGAGTTTTTCTTTGTCCCGAAGCTTATCGTGACGGCCCATTTTTTTGTGACAAAAAAAAACGATAAAATAACTGAAAACGGGTCAAATTTGACCCAAGGACAACATGAGGGTTAATGTGAGGCGGCAGCGT
>NW_022605603.1:30907-31397 GCF_008692095.1 Etheostoma spectabile | reverse complement strand
TGGGTACGGGGGAAAAAGTACCCTCCCCTTTTCCCACAAGAGGGATGCTAATGCCCATAACTGAAAGCAAATGTGAATTCCCAGAGAATTCGGGGTTTAAGTGTTCCCATGGCCCACGGGAGAGGAGATTCAGCACGACGCAACGACATAAGAATCTGATCTTCTATAATTCTTCGCCGCGTGGAGGGCATCCCTTGTGTTTTGTGGTCCAGAGCCAGGTGGATTCTGGTTCCCATGGCTCCAATCTGGCCTGTAGACACAAAGTAATTTAAAAGGAGCTGAGGGGGAATCAGCATGATTAACCCAAATGGACCTCACCTGGTTCAGATTTACAGCGGGTAAAGGATGGAAAGACCCATCTTCACGTCAAACCGTTACCACAAATGCCACTGGGAAAGTCGAGTCAGCGCCTGAACGGACTGAGGTCATAACTTGGCTCTGGGTGCAGCGCAGAGGGGCGGGGGGGATCCAAGATGCTGTAGTGTGAACG
>NW_022605603.1:26656-30897 GCF_008692095.1 Etheostoma spectabile | reverse complement strand
TGTGCAGCCACGGGAAAGCCCCTCTCTGTGGCGCTCCTCTTGTTTCATGTGTTGGAAATCATTTCAAGTGGTCCTCAAGAATTGCTCTGGAAAGCTGCTTGGTTAGCTTATTAAAAAGACAGATAGACAAGCTAATGAAAGCAGAACATGTTCCATTTTTAGGCAACTGTAAATCCTTATTGGGTAGAGTACATTTAGAAGTCATTTAGCGTCATTTATATAGCTAATTGGCCTGTAAAGTACGCCAAAGCATCTACTTGCAACACAGCTCCAGTCAGTTTTGGGGGGACTTTCGATGGCTGCTGAGCAACAGAACTTATTAAGAAAGGCAGTTTTACAGATTGTAAGATTGTAGTTCCTTTTCTTTTCTTCTTGTACAGTACACCATGATTGATGAGGCAGCCTCAGATGAGGACTGTAAGAAAGCAATTAGATCTATATCGCCGGTTAAATCCCACTTCACGGTATTTTTTCCATGAATAAAAATGTACTTAGTGGCCACGTGTCAGCTTCTAAAGATGTTAAAACTTTCCAGTTACTAGAGCGCTCATTGTCATCAGAATAAAGGAAATGCGGCTGTAATAAATGCAAACCAGACAGAGCTGGAAACAAAGGGCTTTGTGTCTGGGGGGGGGGGGCTTTTATTTTGGTAGCTTGTTTTACATTCGAGGTGGCCTGGTGCCAGACCAGACATCATCTAAAAAAAGGGAAACAATATCTATTATTCTAATGTTCAGACAGACGGAGCTTATAAATCCAACGTACATCCACTCACACATCAGTTTCCAAGATACTGTATCGCTGCAATCAACAACATAATAGAACTAGGTCTTTATGACACAACTACATCTTTATTTCTGTCACCAGAACTCATGGCAACTGTCATTTGCTACTGAGATATCTCCAAAAGGTGACAAACATGCAACACAATCTAGAAAAAGCAACATTCTTTAATTAACCCTTGTGTTGTCTTCTCGTCAACCATGAACTTGAAGTTTTTTGGTGCTTTTCCAATGTTTTTGTTGCTTTTTCCGATTTGTTTTGGTCACTTTTTCCAGTTTTTGGCGTTTAAAAGAAATAACCTGAGCTGGTTTGATAACAGGTTTTACATTTATTCTTGGAATTCATGGTCTACAGACCTCCTTTTTTATTAAATTATACATACAATTTTAGTTAAAAAGGCAGAATTTATGAATTAGTGTGACTAATAGTTAAGATCAGAGGATGTTGTGTGGATCTCAGATGGGTAGATGTCAAAGTTCAGTTCAGATACTGTCTGGAAACCATTTCAAAAAAAGAACTCAACATTCAATGAAAGAAATCACTCATGTTACCTGAACAACGTAAGGAATCATCATGTTATTTTGGGGCAATTTGGTTGAAAGAAATCCATATTTCAGATTTAAAACACTTTGAAACGGGTCAATTTGACCCGAGGACAACACAAGGGTTAATTGCCCCTAACTTTAACATGAGGTCTAGTTTGGTAGGCGTGACAACAACAGTGTTTGAACGAGAGGATGTTTTTCTTCTTCCTTTGAGGCATTTCAAAAGGTCCATCCGCATGGTTTTTCCTACAGTACATAGTGGAGTCAAGTTGAAACTAGCTGGAAGAGGACAATCCTGAAACAGGAACTGTCAATCCCTGAGAAAAGTCACTTAGTCTTTCACAAATAGGGTCGGCTACTCTTCTACCTTCCTTTTCAGCTTTCTGTTCTTGGATTTCTTTTTCCACCTTCTTTTTAGCAGATGGTTGGTGAACAAGTTATTGTATTTCTCGTCCTCCTCTTGCTCCTCCCTCTCGTCTTTGTACCAGGGTCCCCACACGCCCCCGTTGTACTGGGGGTTCGAGCGCAGGTCCTTGGCCGGGTAGCGTACGGGCACCGCGGTCTTGTTGTACTGCGCTAGCCGTATTAGCATCTTCTTGACTATGTGCGGGTAGCGCTGGGACAGGTCCACTCTCTCGTACGGGTCGGCCGTGATGTTGAACAGCCAGATGGAGTTCCCCCGGTCCCAGTAGACGCGCTCGTTGTGCCAGCGGTTGGTCAGCCGCTGGTTGGAGAAGGTCTGCGGGGGCACCCAGTCGCTGTAGCCCGGGACACCCGTCAGAAGCTTCCAGTGGCCCACCCGGAGCGCGGCCCGGATCGCCGTGTTCCACAAGCCGTACCCGGCCTTCCACGAACCGTTCTTGGCTTTGATGTAGATCGGGTCGATGTTGTGGAGGATGTCCTTGCGAGGGGACGGACGGCCTTCGCTGATAGCCTCCCAGACGTCGTACCCGTCCAGACTCAGATCCTCGTCTAAAGTCCCCTCCCCCAGCGTCACCAGCGTCGGGAACCAGTCGGTGATGTGGACCAAAGATCGGCATTTTGTCCCTTTGTTCACCAACAGGGGACTGTGGACAAAGCCCACCGCCCGAATCCCCCCTTCCCAGTAGGTGGCTTTACTCCCCCTCAAGGGCCAGTTGCTTCCACCCGCTAAGGGCTGGCCCCCGTTATCTGAGGAGTACACTATGACTGTGTTGTCGTAATAACCGTAGCGCTTTAGCGCCAACGTGAGGTTGTGGACCGCTTCGTCCAGGCAGGACACCATGGCGGCATACTTCCGACGATGCAAGTTCGGAATGCCCTTGTAGCGCTCGAGGTAGCGGGCCGGGACCTGCAGCGGGGAGTGAACCGCCTGATAGGCTAAGTAAAGAAACAAGGGCTGTCTGCGAGGGTTGTGATTGGCTAAGATGCCGATAGCCTTTCGAGTCAACATCACGGTCGAGTACAAGCCGCGGTCCTGTTCCCACGCTGCCTCCTCCCCTTCGTACAGATCGTAGCCACACATCCCGGGCCCTTCGCATTTATAGTGACTGTAGTAGTCGCCGCTACCGAGCAGGGAGCCGAAGAAAGTGTCGAAGCCGCGCTGCGTGGGCAGGCAGCCCCGCTTGTAGAAGCCCAGGTGCCACTTGCCCACCATGTGGGTGGAGTAGCCCGCCTGCTTCAGCTTCTGGGGCAGGGTGACGTTTTCCAGGGGCAGGCAGTTGGGCTGGGTGGCTCGGATGATTGAGTGCTGAAGGCCCGTGTGGATCTGGTACCTACAAAAATAAAAACAGAAATCAGCACGTCAGAGACATCAACCATTTCAAAGAAAAATAAGACAAACCCTGGTCATCATGTTTGAAACGCCTGAAAAAGGCTGGATCTACTCATTTGTGGTACGTCGGCCATGACATTACAGCTGATTATGCCTGAAAATCCTTCCTCTATATGTCAAGAGTTGTCCAATTACCTCAGAAACTGGTCCATATGGGATTCTAGGCCCTAATGTTCCCATGCTACTGTATGGCATCTCAATAAAATGATCTAAAGTGGAATCGCTGCCAGTATAAGTTTATAAAACTGACCCAGTCCAACGCAAACACACGAGGGCTTATAGGCTGTTAGGCCAAATCATTGGCAGTGACAGGAGGATGATGGGTAATGGTGGTTAGGAAAAGGGGGGGGGGGGGTTTACTCAAGACCAGACAGGGAACACAGCACAACGGCAAAAAGGAAAACCCCATTTCAGAAGACATAACAAATACAAATTGACTGAAATGTTTTGCCAAATGAGTTTTTCTTTCTTTTTTAAGATTATTTTTTGGAGCATTTGAGGCCTAGATTTTTATAGGACAGCTGAAGACATCATAGAGGAAAGAGAGGGGGGGGGGGGTGACATGCAGCATGAGCTTGCACGTGACCTGGAGCTACTGACGCCCTGGCAGCCATCTTGGCAGCAAGCTGATACAACACCATTGATATGTGATGTACAGATTTCAGAATTCTGATAAATATACAACTCATTTCACTGCAAAGTAAACTCTTTTGGCCAAGAAAGTTGGGGTGATGTACATTTTATTACCACTTAGCAAAAATTAGTACTACATCACCAATCAACAATTACTCAATGGGTCGGAGCATTTGTATTCCAGAAGCTACTTTGATAAGCCTGACAAAAGCAAATCATATTACCTTGTTAAATATTGGTAAATGTACCTCTGAAGTACATTTAAGAATCATAAAAGTTGTGTTGCCACAATAAGTACAGTTATGTAGAATTTGCCCTAACATGACACCAGATACTGACTGGTTTTTGCCCCCCCAATAGAGCAAAACTACACATTTTATTGTAGCCAGACTAAGATACACCTGTGCAATAATCCTGCTGTCTAATCAGCATCTGGATATGCCACACCTGTGAGGTGGATGGATTAT
>NW_022605603.1:25281-26646 GCF_008692095.1 Etheostoma spectabile | reverse complement strand
GAGAAGTGCTCACTAACACAGATTTAGACAGATTTGTGAACAATAGTTGAGAGAAATAAGTTTATTTGTGTACATAGAGAAAGTCTTTGATGTCTAAGTTCAGCTCATGAAAAATGGGGGCGAAAAACAAAAGTGTTGCGTTTATAATTTTGTTCAATATATATATATATATATTAGTGTATTAGAATTTTGTTGTCTGTAATATAACATATCATAATGTAACATATATAAAGAACATGTAATAATATGGTGCATTACCTTAGGACTAACAAAATGGACATCTTTCTTCACATTTTATAAAATTATTTATCTGATGCACTATAACATGAATTACAGTGACTCAAAAATTATTTTATAAATATACAATTTGTTCTGTAGACACACGCACGCACACAACACACGCACACACACACGACACACACGCACACACACACTTTACAATTACAAATTCAAACTACATTTAAACTACTAACACTTACTTACAGTGGGGCTCGAAAGTTTGGGAACCCCAGGTAAAAATTTGTATTAATGTGCATAAAGAAGCCAAGAAAATCTCCAAAAGGCATCAAATGACAGATTAGACATTCGTATAACATGTCACCAAAAAGTTGGATTTTATTTCCATCATTTACACTTTCAAAATAACAGTTGTATTGCAGTCAGTGGCACAGGGAACATTTCACGAGTAAAAATGAGGAAAAACGGATTCAATAAAAATCTCAGCAAATTTTGGACGCTAACTTGATGCCATCTGTGAAAGAGCTGAAGTTAAAGAGAGGACGGCTTCTACAAATGGATCATGATCCTAAACACACCTCAAAATCCACGGTGGATTACATCAAGAGGCGTAAACTGAAGGTTTTGCCATGGCCTTCACAATCTCCTGACCTCAACACAATGGAAAATCTACGTATAGACCTTAAAAGAGCAGAAATCTCAAAGACCTGGAAGACTTTTGGAAGGAAGAATGGGCGAAGACACCTCAAACAAGAATTAAAGACTCTTGGCTACATGAAGCGTTTCAAAGGGGGGGGGGGGGGGGGGTACAAGGTATTAACCCTGCAGGGTGCCCAAACTTTTGCAGACGCCATTTTTTTGTTTTCTGTTATTTTTAAAGTGTAAATGATGGAAATAAAATCTAACTTTTTGTGACATATTATACGAACGTCTAATCTGTCATTTGATGCCTTTTGGAGATTTTTCCATCTTTTCTTGGCTTCTTTATGCTCATGTTTAGGATCCATTTTAGATTTTTTTAAAATGATGCAACTGTGCACCCAAAGTCTTACTGTCTCATTTTTCTTTAAAGAATATTTTGCTATTGTACTGATTAGACTACTTGCCGCAACTTCAAATGAAATCAAT
>NW_022605603.1:23036-25271 GCF_008692095.1 Etheostoma spectabile | reverse complement strand
AGCTGTGGGGTTAGTGGTCTGACGTTAAAAGTCAACGTTGTCATCAGTGGGACTGAGAAAGCGAGACACCCAGGACCCAAGGAACGGATGTAGCCAGATAGCCCTTCTTCTTCTACACTCCTTTGGCCCTGGTTGCTTTCCCCTGAGGTTAGTGGTGTGCAGTTAAGCTGTCACCAGGGGAAGGGAGTGAAGACCAGTTTCTAATTCAGGGTTCCCAGAGAGGAGGATCTAGTTGGATGACAACCCAGAAGGTGGTCAGGCCTGGTAAACCTCCGTTGCCCGTTGAGAATGCAAAAGGCGTCCGGGGTTCCACCAGCGTGCGGTGCGCGCAGCGTTCCAAACATAGCAAACATGGGATTTACAACTCAAATCCTACTCGACCAAAAACAACGCAGTAAACCCTCCAAAGATCCACATAGAAGCACACACTGCAACGGCAAACACATGCACACCGCCCTGCATGGAGCCCAGCAGGCTAGGCTAACAGCTCAGAGGGGCTTCTGCTTCAGCTTGGTGACGCTTCCTTAACCCTTGGGTTGTCTTTGGGTCAAATTTGACCCGTTTTCTAAATTTCCATATCAGAAATATGGGTTTCTTTTTAACTACCTATTTTTCCAAAATAACACGGACAGTACAGTGCAACAAAAGATTGGGTCTCTTTGGGTGTTTTGTTCAATTTTTTTTAACATTTAACCCTCATGTTGTCCTTGGGTCAAATTGACCTGTTTTAAGTTCATTTTCTTTCTTTTTTTTTGTCACAAAAAAATGGGCCACCGAAATAAGCGCTGAAAATCAACACCATTAAAAATATCAAAAAACGTTGGAAAAAACATCAAAAAAAAAGCACCCACAACATTGAAAAAGTGACACAAATGTCGGGAAAAAAACGACAAAAATGTTGAAAAAAAGTGACCATTGTTGACGGGAAGACAACACGAGGGTTAAAAAAATTTTTTTTAATGTTTCAAAACTGAACCCAACTGAACATGGACATATACCCTTATACCTAAATTAAAAAAAAAAGGAAATGTTGAAAAAAGAGACAAAAATGCGAGAAAAATTGTTGATTTTCCGGGAAGATGATGCATGGACAAGGGTTAAAAAAAACAACGTTTGGTCCCTTTTTTTCAACGTTATTATCGCTTTTCCCGACATTTCTGTCACGTTTTCCATGTTCTGGGTGCTTTTTTTGATGTTTTTTGCCAAAGTTTGTTGATCTTTTTAATGTTGACATTTTCAGCGCATATTTCGACGGCCCATTTTTTGTGCCAAAAAGATACAAAAATAACTGAAAACTGAAAAGGATAATATGAGGGTTAAACTGCACAGTCCATATGAGATAGCTATCATTACCGACGATTACGCCACACCTATACTTGATGGTCGGAGGTATCTGTATCGGCATTTAGAATGACCAATACATTTTTTTTTTTTTATATTCATTCATCCAAATCCAAAGAAATGATTCTGATTTCCGATATATTGGCGGGCTGATAGTATCGGCCAATATTAGGTTTTTCCCGAGCTATCTGTATCGGCATTTATAATGGCCAATCAAAAAAATTGAATATTCATTCATCCGAATCCAAAGAAATGATTCTGATAAATGAATATTAAAAAAATAAAATAAAAAACGGATGGGCAACCATGTTATGAGTGTTGGCGTTGTATAGTCTGTCCACCAGAGGGCGCTCTACAATTCAGATTATTTTATTTACTATTGTGTATTTGTTCAAAAGGACTTTAAGTTTCATAGCTTAAGTTTGTATTTTTATACATTTTATCTATCAGAACTTGGAAGATATTTTGATGTTCTGTTGTGACAATAACACAAACTATCATATTATTATTTAAGTGAGAACTCATAAATAACTACAAATAACTAATGTTAGGGAACTGTGTTTGTGTTATGTTACGCGTTTCTGGATTGTTTTTAAAAATTATATCGGCCGATATATCGGAATATCGGATTGGTGGGGGTGGTGCGCGGTCACGGAAGGCTTGTGTCACGTGGACGGGCCGACAGTTTTCTTGTCATTACTTAAAATTCCTCATGGGGACGACAGAAACTACGCACTGTCGCTTTAACAGCCAGTGTACCGACTGTACATGTTAGCCGTGGCTAGGTAGCAATGCACTGCGTTGTGTGTGTCTGTGTGTGTCATCGAGTCACAGCTCGGGACGTACCACCTCAACTACCAAATGCCTTTGGGGAAACCCTGACCACTGACCCCC
>NW_022605603.1:17207-23026 GCF_008692095.1 Etheostoma spectabile | reverse complement strand
CCCCCTTTAGCACTGCTGTGGTTCAACTCCAGCCGCAGTTGGCGGACTCTTCCTGGAGGAACTGTTTCTTCTCTAGGGAGAATGATGCTAAAAACTACATGCCACCTGGGTTTGATGCCTCCAAATCTTTTGGAAATCAAGTTTGGAAACTTAAATGTTGACAACTTGGCCACAACAATTCCAACAGATTTTAAAAAGCTGGTTCCCAGGAACTTTCAAATATTCAGCCGCTAACTCCCCGGGATAATAACATGCCATAATTGCGAATTTGATACTTCTACTCATGCAAGTCTTTGAGGTCGGGTCGGTGAATTCAAAACGAGACCACACCGGCCCCGGTGGGAGCCGAGATAAGAGTCTTGAGAAGAATGTCTTGTCACTTGGTGGTCTGGGCTGGGGGGGGAGGCATGCACCCTGCGGGATAGAGGAGGCATTGTTGGTCTGTCGTTAGACGATGAGATTCCAATGCAATTAAGAAAGGGATGGTAATGAAAAAGTGAATTTTTGAAGCTAAGACAACAACAAGTCAACCAAGCCTGGCACGGGAATGTGCTCCTTTAGGAACAATAAGCTTGTTTACTCCACTTATGTGTTGAAAAGATCCACATAATATGTAATTATCTTGATGAAAAGTGAGAAGTTTTACTACTAAAACCTTGTTCCCTGTAATCGCTCCAGATTTTAAACAAGCACAGTACATGTCGAACCAACTCTTGTAAATAGCCAATAAATGTCCATAAACTGACTTTTGGATGGAATATGCTCCATTATGTTCAATCTACTTTTGTCTTCAGTCCATTTCTACACGGATTGTTTTCCCACTTTTGCCCTTGACTTCATTTTTTTGTACTTGTCAAATCACTTTTGCATCAACGCCAGCAGAGCAAAGGGATTGAGAAAGGGGGGTCTTGTAGAACTCAAAGGGAAAGGAACACATGATGGGACCCAGACCGGATTAAAAATATGGAGACCACATGTGCAAATTCATTAAGATGTAAGTGTGTGTGTGTGTGTGTGTAAGAGCCCCAGCCCCTACGTTTGCAGCTCCTGCAGGTTTTGGTGGTGTTCGCATACCAAACGGTTACAGCCGTGTAATGAGAATGTCATGCTAAGTGCCGCCTGTGATTCCCCCCCAAATCCATCAAACCAGCCCGAGGTCTTGAAGGAGAAGGGTATTAGGTGGAGCGCAAAGACTTTAACAGTCTCCCCGAGTTGTTTCTCTTTGACAACTCAGGGACACTGAGGGGGTTCACAAGGGAACTAGGACTTGACTTTGCAGGGTTTTGGGGCACCTGGTGGATAGTTCTGGGTTTTAAGTATTTATGAGGCCTTAAAATGAGTGCAGTAACTACTGCCCTCTGGGGAGCTTCCCTCCTGCCCTGCAGTCCTTCCACATGCCCAGTGTGACTGATGTATGGGGTCTTTTAAAACTAAGCGGGGCATGAATGAATAGAAAACCCGGATCATATCTGCCTCCTTTGTCCAGGATGGATTCAATTCAAAGGGTCCTGTTGGATTCCTCGAGTAAAGGCTAAATCATAGTCTTTAAGTTTATTTACACAAGCGTTGAGCCACAAGGTCGACAAATCACACACACCATTAAATTCAAATCTCCAACCAATCACGAGGCGGTCCCACAAGACAAGTGCACTGGCCGCCAATCCAGCCGCTGAGGTTGTGGAGGTTCCCGAGCAGACCGGCTGCCCGGGCTGAGGCCTTCGCCTGTAATCCTGGTCCACATCCTCCTCACATGTGGTTCCAATAAGCCGACTCGACTCGGCGCTCTGCGTTTAATCAACGTCAGCCCCGGAGTAGTTTGTCTTACTTTGCTCTTCTTTTCAGCAAGCTCTTCATTCACTTCTTCGCTATCTCTGAGGATCTCTGTTCATTTTCCTCCTGCCTTGGCGTTGTGGTCTCTTGTTCAGGTCACCCTGTAAACCCTTGTCTTGTCTTCCCGTCAAAATTGAAAACATCAATGCTTTATGGTTTTAAAAACTTTTTCTTTGTTTTTGTCCCTTTTTTCAACACTTTGTTTCTCATGTTGCCCTCATGTTGCCCTCATGTTGTCCTCCTGTTTGCCCTCATGTTTGCCCTCATGTTTGTCCTCATGTTTGCCCTCATGTTGTCCTCATGCTGTCCTCAGGTTGTCTTCATTTTGCCCTCATGTTGCCTCATTCTGTCTTCATGTTGCCCTCTGTTTCTCCTCATGTTGCCTTCATGTTCTCCTCATTTTGTCCTCATGTTTGCCCTCATGTTGTCCTCAGTTGCCATGTTCCCTCATGTTGTCTTCATGTTGCCCTCATGTTCTCCTCATGTTGCCCTCATGTTCTCCCTCATGTTCCCTCATGTTTTGCCCTCATGTGTCTTCAGGTGCCCTTCATGTGTCCTCATGTTGTCTTCATGTCCTCCTCATGTTGTCCTCTGTTGCCCAGTTGTCTCCATGTTCCCTCATGTTTTCCTCATGTTGCCCTCATGTTTTTTGTTTTTGCCCTCTGTGTTGCCCTCTTGTTCCCTCGTGTGTCCTCATGTTGCCCTCATGGTTCCCTCATCTTGTCTCATGTTGCCTCTGTTCTCCTCATGTTGTCCTCATGTTTGCCCCATTTGCCCTCATGTTGCCCCATGTTGTCCTCATGTTGGCCTCATGTTGCCCTCATGTTGCCCTCATGTTCCTCATGTTGTCCTCATGTTGTCCCTCATGTTGCCTCATGTTCCCCATGTTGCCCCTCTGTTGTCCTCATGTTGTCTTCATGTTGCCTTCATGTTGTCCTCATGTTCTCCTCTGTTGTCCGCATTTGTCATCATTTGTCCTCATGTTGTCCTCCTGTTTTGTCTTCATTTTGTCCTCATGTTTGTCCTATGTTGTCCTCATGTTTGTCCTATATGCAATGTTCTTTTTACTACCCCAAAGAACATGATTGATTCCCACAACGCTCTTTGGCAAGTACACATCTCTACTTTCATTAATTTTGGGGCGTCTTATTCAATTTTACAGCAAATTGAAGTGCTTTTGAAATAATTTCTGCTTTTCATACTCAAAGATTATAGGTATAATTTCCTATAAATGAGGTTTATTGACCCTAAATTTGAAAAATAAACTGTAAAACTCAAGTTAATAAGTTAGTGTTACGTAGTGTGTTACAAAAAGATGACAAAAGCATCACAATTGTTGAAAAAAGGGACAAAAACATAAGAAAAAGTTTAAAACATTGATAAAAAGTGCCAACTAAGGTTTTGATTTTCAATTTTGACAGGAAGACAACACGAGGGTTAACGTTCACAGTGCAATGTTTGTCACTTTTTGATGTTGTCAACACACGTACACTAACTATTAACTTAGTTTTACAGTTTTTGGGGGGATTTATGGTCATAAACCTCATTTTTAGGAAATTATACCTAATATTTTGAGTTAAAAAGCAGAATTAGAATTATTTAGACTAAATAAAAATGGATGTTGATGATAATCACAGACTGGAATTGTAACTTTGACCCAACTATTTCACAAACACTTCAATCTGTTTTTACAATGTCTATAAAATGATAAGACGCCCCAATAATGAAAGTAGAGATTTGTACTTGGCAAAGAGCGTTGTGTGGAATCAATCATGTTATTTGGTCTTAAAAAGAACATGTATTGAAAATGGGTCAATTTGACCTGAGGACAACATGATAAATAATGCAAATCCGAACATTCACTTGCTCGGGACATCTTTGCACAACTCGACACAGAGTTCCAGGACGGACTGGTGTGGGACAAGGAAGGGAAGGGAGAGAGAGAGACAGATCACCGACACAACAAGAGAATGGGTGACTGAGCGGCTAAGAGAAGTTTGAGATAAGTGTGGACAGATGGGAAGTGTGTGAACAAGTAGTAGCCGGAGTTTGAGTAAATACACGACCCCATTCTCCTTGTGGTTTAGACCAGATTCCAGTCCAGTGGGCTATGATATAAGAGTACGGTGTTCAAGGATGACAGAAGAGCTTTTTGGGAATCAAGCTGCAGTCCTTGCTTAAGGCCTGCTACTTATTGCGCAGGGACGCCAGAGTGCATCCTTCATCTTCACTTTGCTGATGGACGATAGCTCATTCAGGCATGCAGGAGACTGATGATGAAATTTAATTTGGTTTCAAATATGTTTTTCTTTGCTTGACAAGCATCTTAAATCACCTGTGGCCAAAAGAGAAGGTGGGCAGGGGGACTATCAGGACGAGATTAGGACATTCTGTACGGTTCAGGTTGCCTTGTCTGCAATAGAGATGTTAAACCAGCTACAACTCGCTACGGCCGGTTCCATGAAGCTCCTTAATCTTCAGTAAAAAAATTGTTAAGGTTTACTTATAAAATATCCCCTTAAGTCCTAAGTTTTCATACAAATGTTGGGACATTTTAAGCGTCAACGACTTCTGCAATCTGATACATTTTTATGCACCAATTTAATTTCAATTGGTGAAAACTGACCGGCTGGTTGCATGGGCTACCGACCTCCGTCCAAGCTCAGTCATATAAGCGGTAGTTAGTAGTGCTCCATCAGGTTGGTGGTAGTTGATGGTTCAGTTACCCGAGAATAGGTGACTGTAGGGGAGCCGGGTACAGAGCTGCCGGTCCCTTTGGCAGAGACTACCGTTAAGGTTAAGGCGAGAAAAGTCAGTATATATGGCAATGAAATAAGTTTATGCTTCCAAACGACATTAACTTTAGGAAAAAGATGGTGGTTTGCATTAAGAATAGGTGACTGTAGGGGAGCCGGGTACAGAGCTGCCGGTGCTTTCGGCAGAGACTACTGTTAAGGTTAGGCGAAAAAAAGTAAGTGATATACAGCGATGAAATTAAGTTTAGGCTCCAAAACGACTAGTTAAGTTTAGGAAAAAGATGGTGGTTTGCATTAGAATAGGTACTGTAGGGAGCCGGTACAGAGCTGCCGTCCCTTTGGCGAGACTACTGTTAAGGTTTAGCAGAAATTGAGTGATTATCTGCAATAAGTGAAGTTTAGGCTCCGAAATTACTAGTTAAGTTTAGGAAAAAGATGGTGTTTGCATTAAGAATAGGTGACTGTAGGGAGCCGGGTACAGAGCAGCCGGCCCTTTTGGAAAGACTACAGTTAGGTTAAGGCGAGAAAAAAGTGGTGATAGATGAAATTATTAGGTTTAGGCTCCAAACGACTAGTTAAGTTTAGGAAAAGATGGGTGGTTTGCATTAAGAATAGGTGACTGATAGCCGGGTACAGAGCTGCCGGTGCTTTTGGCAAACTACTAGTTAAGGTTATGTGGAGAAAAGTGAGTGATATCAGGCAGTGAAATTAAGTTTAGGCTCCGAAAACGACTTAAGTTTAGGAAAAGATGGTGGTTTGCATTAAGAATAGTTGACTGTAGGTAGCCGGGTACACAGCTGCCGGTCCCTTGGCGAGACTACAGTTAGGTTTAGACGAGAAAAGTGAGTGATATACGGCGTGAAAGTCAAGTTTAGGCTCCGAAACGACTAGTTAAGTTTAGGAAAAAGATGGTGGTTTGCATTAAGAATAGGTGACTGTAGGGGAGCCGGGTACAGAGCTGCCGGTCCCTTTGGCAGAGACTACTGTTAAGTTTTAGGCGAGAAAAAGTGAGTGATATACGGCGATGAAAGTCAAGTTTAGGCTCCAAAACGACTAGTTAAGTTTAGGAAAAAGATGGTGGTTTGCATTAAGAATAGGTGACTGTAGGGGAGCCGGGTACAGAGCTGCCGGTCCTTTCAGCAGAGACTACATGTAAGGTTTAGGCGAGAAAAAGTGAGTGATATACGGCAACAAAAGTTAATTTAGGCTCCAAAACGACTAGTTAAGTTTAGG
>NW_022605603.1:17028-17197 GCF_008692095.1 Etheostoma spectabile | reverse complement strand
TGGTTTGCATTAAGAATAGGTGACTATGAGCCAGGTACAGAGCTGCCGGTCCTTTTGGCAGAGACTACTGTTAAGGTTTAGGTGAGAAAAAGTGAGTGATATATACGGCACTGAAAGTTAAGTTTAGGCTCCAAAACGACTAGTTAAGTTTAGGAAAAAGATGGTGGTT
>NW_022605603.1:16883-16995 GCF_008692095.1 Etheostoma spectabile | reverse complement strand
GTACAGAGCTGCCGGTCCCTTTGGCAGAGACTACAGTTAAGGTTTAGGTGAGAAAAAGTGAGTGATATATACGGCAATGAAAGTTAAGTTTAGGCTCCGAAACGACTAGTTA
>NW_022605603.1:16692-16873 GCF_008692095.1 Etheostoma spectabile | reverse complement strand
AAAGATGGTGGTTTGCATTAAGAATAGGTGACTGTAAGGGAGCCGGGTACAGAGCTGCCGGTCCTTTCGGCAGAGACTACAAGTAAGGTTTAGGCGAGAAAAAGTGAGTGATATATACGGCAATGAAAGTGAAGTTTAGGCTCCAAAATTACTAGTTAAGTTTAGGAAAAAGATGGTGGTT
>NW_022605603.1:16517-16682 GCF_008692095.1 Etheostoma spectabile | reverse complement strand
ATAGGTGACTGTAGGGGAGCCGGGTACAGAGCAGCCGGCCCTTTAGGCAGAGACTACCGTTAAGGTTAAGGCGAGAAAAAGTGAGTGATAGATAAAGTTAGGTTTAGGTTTAGGCTCCGAAACGACTAGTTAAGTTTAGGAAAAAGATGGTGGTTTGCATTAAGA
>NW_022605603.1:16220-16403 GCF_008692095.1 Etheostoma spectabile | reverse complement strand
AGGCTCCGAAACGACTAGTTAAGTTTAGGAAAAAGATGGTGGTTTGCATTAAGAATAGGTGACTGTAGGGTAGCCGGGTACAGAGCTGCCGGTCCCTTTGGCAGAGACTACAGTTAAGGTTTAGACGAGAAAAAGTGAGTGATATACGGCGATGAAAGTCAAGTTTAGGCTCCGAAACGACTA
>NW_022605603.1:6154-14268 GCF_008692095.1 Etheostoma spectabile | reverse complement strand
GTAGTACTGTCAGTACAGCAGTTTTGCCCCAGCGTCGCCCTTCGCAGCGCGGTGATGGTTGTGTTTTGGGTTAGCTGCCTAGAAGGCAACGTTGGGGGCAAAAAAACCCCGTCCAGCTGCAGCTGTGTTGGGTGCTTCACATCCTGGGCGAGTTTGTTAGCCAACGATTAAATCTCTAATCTCGCAGCATCTGCTTTGTAGTGTGTCTATAGGGTTTCTCCTGCCCCGAAACACTCTTTTAAGAAGAACATATTCAGCCAAAACATAGGGGTGGGGGGGAAAACATAGATACACCATGATATTGCAATATTTTCAGTGACACACTTGAAATTGGGAAAAACTAGAAGTTGGAAAAAAGGTTATAAAGACAGATAGAGACTTTTGGGGCCCCCTGACAATGTTTTAGCCAGTGCAGGAGGACAGTCACCAGGGCCAAAACGTCTTGGACTTCCAGCCCCCAAGGGGGGGCCTCATCCACAGGCAATATATCTAATACATGCAGCTGGCGCTGATAAGCCAGCTGCATGTGCATTGTTTTGACCGCCAACACAGAGAAAGATGAAGGTGATATGAGCGACCTCCAGTGGAATTTCAATCCTGGAAATGAAAGGTTGTTGATATAGTCCAGGCTGTACCGGGGCGGTGACCATGGTGACCATGCTGCCCCAGGGAGCGGTGGCACAGCGACGTGCCACTGCTGTCAGTAACAAGAGTATTAAATTGTCATAACCAGTTAAAAATGCCTTGTAATCGCGTTATTTAGTGGTCCATTCTTGTGTTTATTGCGAACAGGTTTTTCACCCTGATTAAATGCACTTTCCAGTCTGTTATCGGTGATGTTTTTGGAGGAAGTGAAGTCCTAGGTATGCAAAGTTGTACCTACGTTCTCAAGTGCTCTCTGTCTTTTTTCCCCTTTGGATTTCAGACATTAAGACATAATTAAAAAAAAAATCTTGGATCGGTGTTCCATCATCTTGGCAACTGTGAAATATTCATCATGTTTTTAAGCAGCTTAGTTTTTTTCTTACTTAGAGAAACTTTCTGCATGTAGTATTTACTGCACTCTTACCTGCAGGTGTGTACCTGAAGAAAAGAAGTGCAAGAGATCTGGCGACTGATACAAGAGGGGAAAGGTGTATTTATGATGTATGGAACGTGCCAGAAAAAGTCTGCATGCTTGATTTGTCTCGACAGGTACGTTGACATGGCTCCCCGACCCGGGAACATTTGACACTCCTGAAGCGTGTTGACTGAATTACAAGGGACTGAAAAAAAAAGTGGAAAGGGTTTCAGAAATATTGCTTCGCCGTGTCATGTGTACATTCCTCAACGCATAGTTAACATTGTTTTGAGGTGTACGGGCTGCCCGGAGGTGCAAGCTCTGCCCCCCCCACCTCTGTTGATCAGTACAGATCAGTGGGAGTGGGATGGGGCTGAAAAGCACAATAACTCTAGATTGAAGGAAAGCTCTGACTGTAAGCCTCTAATCTCATCAGGGCAGCTTAGAGAGAACCAGACAGGTTGAATATTGTCTGATGCGGTGAGTTTCCCAAGGGGGGGGGGGGCAGTATGGAAAACCTTTCCAAGTGCCTGTTACTGGAAGGTTAAAGTGCTTTGCGACGGTTCTAACAGCAGCTGTGCACAACTGCTTCTCCTTTTTTCTGCAAGGTCCGTTTTATAGATTGATTAAGTTCACGTTTTCATAAATAACCACATTAAAAAAGCACTCTAGCCCTTTTAATATGGACTTCTGATCAAATTAGAGCCCCAGCCATAAAGGATTTTTAGGGCCGCTACCAATACAAATATTTGGTTATTTAAAAATCCATATTGCGATATATCAGCGGATGTATATATTAAAAAATATGTTACGAAACATAAACAGATTTCTCTAACGTTAGTTATTTGTAGTTATTTATGACTTCTCACTATAATAATAGGATGATAATTCGTACAGAACCAAGGAACATTAAAATATATTAAAGTTCTGCTAAATAAAATGTATAAAAATACAAACTTAAGATATGAAACTTAAAGTCCTTTGAACAAAAACACAATAACAAAAAACATAATCAGTGTTGCCAACGGGGACGTTGTATAGTACATTGTTTACCGTCTGTTTTATTTTGTTTTAAATATTCATTTATAGAATCATTTATTTGGATTTAGATGAATTAATATTTATATTTACAATTATACTATGTACGTTTTTTTTTAACTGTTATTAATATGCTGATACAAATAGTTCGGGAAATACCTAATACAAAAATACCTAATACCTAATACCTAAAATGAAAAAAATCGGCGGGCCGATATATCGGTCGATATATCGGCCCGCCGATTTTTTCATTTTTTGATTATTTGTCATTTTTTCATGCTTTGGCGCTTTTTTAAAATAATTTAAAAACAGGTTTTACAATTATTCTTGAAATTCATGGTCATCAAACCTCATTTATATAAAATTATATGAAAGTTTTTAGTTAACAAGGCAGAATTTATGAATTGTTTTGACTAATAGTTAAGATCAGAGGATGTTGAGTGGATCACAGATGGGTAGATGTCAACGTTTATCCCGGATACTGGTTTGAAAACATTAAAAAAAAGAATTCAAATGCTTTAAGATTAAATAAAACAGCCAAAAATTCAATGATTGAATGATGAGTTATCATTAATTTTACCTGAAGAACGTTGTATGGAATCATCCATGTTATTATTGGGCAATTTGGTTGAAATAAATCTAATGTTTCTGATATAAAACACTTTGAAACGGGTCAATTTGACCCGACGACAACACAAGGGTTAACAGGAAATAGGAGGAGGCAGTGTTGAGATTTTTAATAACTTGTCTGTTGCTTCTTCTCTTTTCAGGCTTCTAAAAACCCTTCGAATGGAACATCTCGCTTTGGTTGACCACTGCAACCTGGGACGTCTAAAATTGAAAGCATCAGCTGTCCAAAAACGTTTCAAAACATCTAAATTTGGCTCAAACGTGATGCTTTTCATTTTAGACGTTTTGAACCTAAAGATGCGAATCCCAAATCCTACCTCGGAGACCATCCTGGTCCCACAACTGCACAATCCCTGCGAGACCCCTGAATTAGGCGCAGAGCTTTGGAGGGCGTCCGGCTGACGGACCGCTGATGCTTTCATGTCATCACACGGTCGGATTGTGTCTTTTCACACACTCCATCTGCAACCGTTCATTCAGGAACACAAGCCTGGAAACATCAGTGTGTCTCCAGTCCACATGGATGTCAGCTGGAGCTCCAGTCAGACAGGTGGCTGCACTTTCCTCATTATTTTCTCGGACGTCCGCCAAAAAAAACCGCGGTGCCCGGCGAGCTTCTTCTGTTTTTTTCTTGCTAAGGAGTAAACAGATGGTGGAGGCCCCGCAGAGCGGCATGGTGGGAAAACTGCTGATGGGGAACACACTGTAAGCAAACTAGTGCAAAGCCGGACCACAGTTCTGTACACTGTCCCCGTAAACCAGGTCGCTGTCAGGTATCTCTAAGGCAACACTGCTGCTCCTTCATTTGGAACCACTTAAAAATGAGTACCCCCCCTACAGGTTTCTGTTTTTTGAAGTCTGACACAGTGAGCCCCCTACATAAGCGCCCATGTGGACACAGTGCATGTCCACAGGGGCGTTTTTCGGAGGACCCCCCCCCCTTTTCCCTGGCATTGGATGCTTGATGTGCTCGCGACTAGCAGTTATAAATTTCTCTTCAATGACCACCGACAAGCAAAGAAAACAGAACAACGTTCTTATATATTTTATGAAAATGGTTCACCGAAATGTGTATTTGAGAAGTACTCTGCAGCTGCTGAATCTAGCCTAAAACATCAATATATCAATATAATATTAATTTATTGCCCTGTCCTAGATTGAGCCCGGGCCAGAGAATCGTCCAGAGACAATTAAGTCGAGCAAATTATGTTTTTTTACGGTGTATAGAAATAAAAAACACCTATACAAGTAGTTATGTCTCCCGTTGTATTGGTTTGCCTCTCTAATGGGCATAATGTGCACAAATAGATATTCCAATACGTTCAAACGTATGTGTTTTTTCACTTCACGGTCCTAGCCGATACTGACTCAAACAGCTGTATCTGCAATCGTGACAACGGGGCCAATCTATTCAACTCAATTCTATGTTGTCCGGTCACACGTGTGAGTTCTACAATACAGGTAGACCGATAGCGGAGGTGGCTAACGACAAACACATCAGCTGCTTGGAGGCTTTATTACTAAGTCAATGTATATATCAGTTGAGAGGATTATCCAGCAGGACCGGGTTAGGGTTAGGGATAAGATAATCCTAACCCCCTATGGGAGCAAAACCATTTGAAGTTGTCTGTTCCAGTTTGGTGTGTGTCCAGAAGAATGTACAGTGTCCCATTTATTTACTGGATACATTGTTCTGATTCTGTAATTAGAGTGTGAATGGCTCGCGGTGGAGATGCTTTTGCATTTGTTATGAATGAGTTATCATAATAGCTACATGGTATTGTTCCTTTCAAAACCACACACACACACTAAAGTGCACTAACTAAATCCCAACGGTCCCAGGCTGCATTGTTAACGTCAAGATTTGGGGTATGGCTGGGCAACAATGTGATAATTTATTGTCTTTTAATGGAATCCTATCGTGATGAAATCATATATTGAGATTTCTTTAATAATAATAATTTGTACTCTTTATTGATCCCCTATGGGGAAATTACAATTGACACTGTTGTTATTACACACTACACACAGGCCTGAAACACACAAACATGGTCAGGTTCTATAACACAAGTGGTGTGTGTGTGTGGTGGGGGGGGGGGGCTACTGATAAACAGGCGCTGAGCAGTTTGAGGGGGGGGGGGGGGGTTCGGTGCCTTGCTCAAGAGCACCTTGGCAGTGCCCGGGAGGTGAACTGACATCTCTCCAGCTACCAGTCCACACCCTGTACTTGGGTCCGGACTGGGACTTGAACCAGCGACCCTCCGACCCAACCCCCTACAGGCTGAGCTACTGCATGAATGTAAACAACGTCAGTATACAGCTAGAAAACATATTAATTTTTTGGGGGGTATATAAATTCCCTTGAAACTGTTGACATTGTAGATGATATTTGACCTAAAATGTCAATGTTAAAAATATTTTGTGAAAGCACCAACTGTCAACATCATCGCAAAATCAATATTACTAGACTACTAGAACTGTTGGGTCCTTGTAAATTCTGGAGTGTGGTCTATCTGTAAAGTGTCTTGAGATAACTCTTGTTATGAATTGATACTATAAATAAAATTGAATTGAATTGAATTGAATATTGTAATTGGTCAAGAATATCCTGATAAATGATTTCCTACATATCCATATCCAGTAATGGTGCATTACACACTTTGACTAGACAGACCAGAATCCCTTATCCTTATTTTCTCATTTTGTTAAAGGTGCCCCCCCACCCAAAAACATTTTAACGTTGCATTTTTTGAAATATGATTGGTCCATATGTGTGTGTTTTATGGTATTAATGTGAAGATGAACTGCTCCCTCCTCTGTCAGCTCTAGCCACAGAAAAGGAATAAGAGGAGAAATCCGACCAATCACAACAGCTGGTCAGTCTGACGTCATGTCGCCTTGAGCTCATTACTATTCAAGGATGGCTAGCCGTTGGCCAATCAGAGTCAAGCAGCTTAGCTGGTTGAATATTAATGAGAACTGGCCCAAATGGAGCTGAGGTGAAAGCCTTAAAAAATGAAGATTTGATGGTCTTCTCACACTCGCACATTTTACTGACTTCACGTGGATTTGCACGAGGATTGCGACTAACGGTTACTTTCATCGTGGATTAAACCGTCAATCATTTTCACGATTAATCAATTAGTTGTTTGGTCTATAAAAGGTCAAAAACTGGAGACAACGTTTCACAAAGCCGTAGATTTACTATCACAGACAGAGGAGGGAAGAAACTAGGAAATATTCCCGTTTAACAAGCTGCAATCAGAGTTTACAGATTTTGGGGTGATTATGAAAATAGTTGCTGTTGACAACTAATTGGTTATCCAATTCATCTCTCAGCTGAGAGATCTGATCAAGCCATACCATAACTATAACTACAATACCATAACCATAACTACAATACCATAATATAACTAATCCATAATAAACTACATACCATAACTAGAACTACACTACCTAAACTAAACTACAATACCATAACTAGAATTTCATTTTTTTATATTCTGTGCTGGTGACTGATTTTGCAGCTGAACACTGGAATTTCCCATTTATGGCAATATCATATCTATCTTTCTCTCTCTATCTATCTATTCTATCTATCTATCTATCTACTCTATCATCTATCTATTATCATCTCTATCTATCTCATATCTATCTTCTCTATCTATCTATCTCTCTATCATCTATCTCCTATCTATATCTATCTATCTATCTATCTATCTATCTCCCTATCTATCTATCTCTCTACTATCTATCTATCTATCTATATATCTATCTATCCATCTCATTCTATCTATCTATCCCAATCTATCTATCTATCTCCTATACTATCCATCTCCATATCTATCTATCTCCATATCATCTATCTATTCTCTCATCTATCTATCCCATATCTATCTATCTATTCTATCCTATCTATTATCTATCTCTCTATCTCTCTATTCCATATCTATCTATCTATCTATCTATCTATCTATCATCTATCTCCATTATCTATCATCTCCTATCTATCTATCTCTCTATCTATCTATATCTATCCATATCTATCATCTATCTATCCCATCTCCATATCTATCTCTCATCCATCTCCATATCTATCTATCTATCATATCTCTATCTATCATATATCTATCTATCTATCTATCTATCCTATCTATCCTATCCATATCATCTATCTACTATCTATCTATCTATCTCTATCTATCATTCTATCTCCATATCTATCTATTCTATCTATCTTATCTATCTATATATCTATCTATCTATCTATCTATCCATCTCCCTATCTATCTATCTATCTCCTATCTATCTATCACTATTATTCTCATCTCCATATCTATCTATCTACATTATCTCTATCTATCTATCTATCTACTATCTCCATATCTATCTATCATCTATCTATTATCTATCTATCTATCTATCTATCTATCTATCCATCATCATCTATCTATCTATCATCTATCTATCTATCTATCTATCCACTATCTATCTATCTATCTATTCTATATCTCCATATCTCTCTCTCATATCTATCTATCTATCTATCTCTATTCATCCATCCATATCCATCCATCCATCCATTCTCTATCTATCTATCTATCTATCTATCTATCATATATCTATCTACCATCTACTATCTATCATCTATCATCTATCTATCTATATATCTATCTATCATTCCATATTACTATCATCCATCCATCATCCATCTCTATCTATCTATCTATCTATCCATCCATCCATCCATCATCTCTCTCTATCTATCTATCTATTATCTATCTATCTATCTATCTCTATATCTATCTATCCATCCATCCATCCATCCTCTCTTCTATCTATCTATCTATCTATCTATCTATCTATCTATCTATCATCCTCCATCCATCCACCATCTATCTCTATCATCTATCTTCATCTATCTATCTATCTATCTATCTATCTCTACTCTCTCATTTGACAATTATTAAAATACTTCATGTGCAGGCTATGCATTAATCCTGATTGTCACATCAAACACATGAGCCCAGTAAGAGGGATGATAACCTGTAGACCATGGAGACCATGAGACCATGAAGACCCTCTGACACATTCATGGCAGTCTGCCTGGACTCCATTCATCAGGTATGTCATGCATGAAGGACCCCAGGTATAGGGACCCGTGCATTAACATCGTACCTGCCGGTCATGAGCTGGCTCCGGGACGGGCTGCACAGCGGCTGCACGTAGTAATTCTCCAGTTTGACCCCCTGCGCGGCCAGCCGGTCCAGAGTCGGGGTTTTGATCTCGGAGCCGTGGTACCCGACATCCCGGAAGCCTTGGTCGTCCACCAGGATGAACACGATGTGCGGCCGAGAGCTCGGCTCGTCGAACTCGTTCCCCCGGT
>NW_022605603.1:0-6144 GCF_008692095.1 Etheostoma spectabile | reverse complement strand
CGCGGCTCGGCGTCCCAGTTGTCCCACGACATTTGAACGCTCCACGTCTGAGAAATGATGAAGCCGAGGAACAAGCTAACCGGCACCCACAAGATAAACATGTTTTCAGGCGGATTCAGACCTCCAGGCGCGGCTAATGTCGGTCAGCGGGCCGGTGGGTGAACGCGGTAACTTGTTGCACATTTTCGGGGTTGGGGGGGGACGACAGCAGCTCGCGCGCATGGAGCTCGCTCCGTTTCTCCACAGCTTCGCGGTTTGCGGTTAGTCGTTAGTCCCACTCTCCAAACTATACGTGTGCGAAACAACACTTTTGGCTAGCGTTCTTCTTCTTCTACGGTGTAGTCTCTGTCAGCGTCTCCAAGTCCCCGCTGACACGGGACGTCCTCCATCCTGTCCTCCCGGGTCTGAGAGCACACCGCGCGTGGAGACACACACATGGACACATCTGTCTTGAAGAGGCAGGGACGTTTGGACGGCTGACTGCAGCGCCCACTACACTACGGCACGGTGCGTTCACGAGCAGCTCGAAAAGCTTCAACTCCTGGGTTTAGTTGGAGGAGACCCGATGTGGGGAGAGTGCAGAGATGAGTCGCGCATGCTCAGATTTAAACTAAGGTCTATATACAGAGACTTCAGATACAGTTGCCTATTAGGACCACTAAGGTCTATATAAAAGAGCTTCAGATACAGTATGAGGACCACTAAGGTTATCAAAGAGACTTCAGATACAGTATTAGGGGACCAACTAAGGCTATATAAAGAGACTTCAGATACAGTATTAGGACGCACTAGGTCGATATTAAGAGACTCAGATACGATATGGGGACCACTAAGGTCTATATAAAATAGACTCAGATACAGTATTAGGGACCACTAAGGTCTATATAAAGAGACTTCAGATACGTATAGGGGACCACTAAGGTCTATAAAAAGATCTCCAGATACAGTATTAGGGACCACTAAGGTCTAATAAAAGACACTTTAGATACAGTATAGGGGACCACTAAGGTATATATAAAGAACTTCAGATACAGTATTAGGGACCACTAAGGTCATATAAAAAAGGGCTTCAGATCCAGTATTAGGGGACCATAAGGTCTATATAAAGACACTTTAGATACAGTATTAGTGGGACCACTAAGTCTATAAACAGAGACTCAGATACATATTGGACCACTAAGGTTATAAAAGAGACTTCAGTTCAGTATTAGGGGACCACTAAGGTCTATATTAGTAAGTAGGGCCTCCTTCTGCCCTGAGGACTGCATTGCAGACTCTTATTCAATCTTATCCAGATTGGACTACTCTGAAATTATTTAGCGGTGACCTAAACTGGGACTGGCTGAAACCTTGCTCAGATGAATTTAGTCATTTGTGATTCTGTCAACTTTACACAGTTAATCAACTCTCCCTCGTTTAAATCTTAAGTGCCATGAGAAATCCACCTTAATGATTTAATTTTGACTAATGTTCCGCACAAATTTCTGCTGTTGGTGTTTTTTGCAATGACCTAAGTGACCACTGCGTTATCACTGCTATAAGGAATACTAAGTTGCCTAAATGTAAACCTCGTGTAATATGTAAGAGGAATCTCAAAAATTTAATGAACAGGGCTTTGCCATGAGTTTTTAATGTGACTGGAGTAGAATAGAGCTGATTCCCGATGTGGATTCACCTGGATCTTTTTCCGGGATAGTTTTCTGCAAGTACTAAATAAACACGCCCCCAATAAAGAGATTTAGAATTAAGGGGCGGGATAATCCCTGTTTCCTCTGAGCTTGGAGATATTCTTATGACCGCAATTTAGCTTGGCCAAAGCAAGAAAATCGGGCCTTCGTCTGATTGGCTTGTTTTTAGACAGCTAAGAAACAAATGTTTTCCTCTATTAAGAAAGCAAAATCTGATTTTTATCTGCAGCCACTATAATACTTTTAAATGACCCCAGAAAATTTTGGAAGGCTATAAAATCACTTCTCCTACAAAGATGTGTTAATTTCCTTCTTCTATTATGAAAGAGTCTGTAGTAGTTTATGACAAGCTGGAGATATTGAATCATTTAATGAGCATTTATTCAGTCGGGTTCTTGTTTGACACTGCTTGTCCTTATACTGTGACATCTTGTAGAGATGTACCAGTCACTACAATGTCTTCAATCTCGCTCCATTTTCAGTGGATGACGTTCAAAAGCACTAAAGGACTGATTCCTGAAAACCCCCAGGTACCTGATCTTATAGAACCCTATTCTTAAAATAGCTGCGATTGGTAGCACAGCCTCTAACATACCTTTTTAACCTTACTTTAAGAGCAACACTATTCCTAAAATATGGAAATCTGCATTGTTTGCCCTTACTGAAAGGGGGTGACCCGTCAAACTTAAATAATATAGACAATTCTAATTTGTCTGTTTTGGCCAAAACGCTTGAATCCCTGGTGAGTGTCGATGAAAGACTTCTTGCATCCAGATATTTATCCCGTTCAGTCAGGTTTTAGAAAAAACATAGTACCATCACAGCTGCAATGAAGGTGATAAATGATATCTCTGTTTGCTCGTGAAAAGAGCCGCACTGTGCATCACTTTTTATTGACTTTCAAAAGCTTTGACACGGTTGATCATGATGTTTAAAGATTAGCTTCTTAAATCGGGTTTCAAAGAAAACTGTCTCTTGGTTCTCAAACTATCTTAGTACAGAACTCAGTGCGTTAACCATGATGGTGTTCACTCTGGTATTTTACCAATCTTTAAAGGGTTCCACAAGGCTCTGTATAGGCCCTCTTTTATTTACTATTTATATAAATGATCTTAATCGGCATGTAGTGATGCAAACTCCATTTTTATGCAGATGACACAGTTATTTATTGCTGTGCACCGCTCTTAAACAGCCATTGACACATTTACAGATGCTTTCAATGTGGTCCAAAATACTTTGCTACAGCTGAAACTTGTGCTCATGAGACAAAACCAAATGTATCTTCTTTTCACGACCTTCGGAACAGGCCACTGAATGTTCCCGTCAGTGGTTACTCTTGATGGCGTGAAATACAGACTGTTCCCACTTATAAGTATCTTGGTATTGTTATTGATGACTGCCTTCTTTTAAGCTCATTTCACGTTCTAGTGAGAAAGTTGAGACTAAATGGGGTTTTTACTTTCGAAATAAGCTGTGCTTTTCTTTTATGTTAAAAACGGTTAGTGCATCAACTTTTTTAACTGTGTGATTATGTGATATACTATATAGCATTCATCTGCTCAATGCCTTCAGAATGATTGACGCAGCCTAGCATGCATCGTTTGAGATTTATTACTAATTGTAGAGTTCACACCCATCACTGTGAGCGTATTCTCGTGTAGGTGGTCGCCTTGGCTACACGGAGGCTTTGTCATTGGTATACATTTATATATAAGCTATTCTTGGTGCGCTTCCATCTTATATGTCACTACTTATGAGAAAAGTATGTCATTACTCTTCCGTTCTCAGGCTGTTGTCTTTGTTTCTGTCCCACTGTCATTACTGAGCGGGTAAAAAGGCCTTTGCTTACTCTGCTCCCTTTACATGAATTTGCTGCAGAAGAACTTGAAACGTAGTAAATTGGTTCCTTTGAGATTTTTAAGCTAAAAATGAGAGGCTTTGAGTTGGACCCCCACATGTCAATGTTTTATTGAGATTTTAGATTGTAGTGCATATTTGGTTTTCATGTGGTGCGTTGTATGTATTAATGATGTGATGAATTGTGATGCTATCTTGGCCAGGTCTCCCTTGCAAAAGAGATTTTAATCTCAATGGTATTACCTGGTTAATAAAGGATAAATAAAATAAAAATATATAAGAGACTTCAGATACAGTATTAGGACCACTAAGGTCTTAATAAAAGACGCTTCGATACAGATTAGGGGACCACTAAGGTCTATATAAAAGAGCTTCAGATACAGTATGGGGACCACTAAGGTCTATATAAAGAGACTTCAGATAAGTATAGGACCATAAGGTCCTATATAAGAGACTTCAGATACAGGATTAGGGACCACTAGGTCCAGTGTGTTTTACTACAGAGCTGTACCCTGCAGTCCTCCCAGCATACACTCTGCGGTGCGTGTGTTGCGTTGTGAGTCGCGGCTTGGATGTCACACACGCAGGTGCCATTCATTCCCTTAGATTTAGTCTTTTTTCTCCCTTGCAGCTTGAACAACTCCAGATTGTTGAATTGGTTTTTGCAAAGAGTAATATCTGCATGTGTGAAGTGATATGACGTGCTCGTGAGCAGGTTTTATTGCGCTCGCGAGCTAGGATATGACATAATCCTGACGCCATAGGTCGCCTTCTCTGTCATGTTACTCACTGCACTTCATGGCAGAAAACCGCCTTTCACATCAATAACTTCAGTCATATTTGATTGACTGTTTTAAAAGAATAGTTTGGATCTTTTGGCGTGGGGTTGGATGAGGTACCAGACTGATCTCGTGAAATGTCAAATGTACTGTATGACACGTAAATTTGGATGTCTTTATTGCGAGTAGGTAGCAAGTAGTATGAAAGGGCAAAATCCCGTTCTTCTTTTCCTAAACCCAACCCACGTTTCCTAAACTTAACCGTCGCTTTCTTCTCGCCATAACACACAATCGGCGTGTTTGTTTACGTCCACTGCATACAGCGTAGACATACACGCAGAAGCTCCAACATGAGACCATGCTAGTTAACAATCATGACACAGGCTATATGCTACTAACATGCTGTAGCACTAACAAGACAGGCTAATTACGGTAATAACATGTAGTTACTCTAACTAACACAGGCTAGTTACTGCTAACTAACAGGCTAGTTAACTGTTAAAAATAGGCAGGATAATTCATGGCTAGTTACATGTAATTAACTTAACATAGCACAGGCTATTACGGCTAGTCAACATGCTAGTTAACACTAACATAGCACAGGCTAATTATTAACTACTGCTAGTTAACATACCATAGACACAGGCTAATACTGCTACGAACATGCTAGTTAACATTAACATAGACACGGCTAAGTACTGCTACTAACAGTCCAGTTAGGCCCAGGCTAATTACCGCTACCTAACATGCAGTTACCATTACATGGCACAGGCTAATTACAGCTGACTAACATGCTGTTAACACTAACTAACACAGGCTAATACTGCTAGCAAACAGCTAGTTTAACATAACATAGGCACGGCTAATTACTGCTAAGTTACATGCTAGTTACTCTAACATAGACACAGGCTAATCGCTGGTACGATCCCTGGTTATAGACGGGGTCCTCAGTTGCTCATCCGTTCGAAAGGCCCTGAGAGTGAATCCAGCCACCAGCCATCCCTGCATCTGACCTCTCCGTTCTAGTACCCGCCACCACCACTGCTCAGTGCTTTTACACGCCTGGGGCGCCCTCTGTCTCTCTCGTGCCCCCCTCTTCACGTATTATTTTTTCCAACATGCGTGCGAGCGGGCAGACCAGATCACTCCCGTCTCCCCACAGAATCGATCTGTTTTCATTGCAGCTCCCTGGTGAGTGCAGCAATATGTTTTTCTTTTCTGGATTTACACTCGTGGAACTGGGTGTTTGATTTATGTGTCGGCCCTGGAGAAATGGCACGTCAATTACAAAAACAGAGCAAGAGAGATGTTCCACATCCGCCCTGTTGAAACCAGGTACACGAAGGAAAAAGTAATTCACAGGACAATCATTTGCAAGCATACACAACTTTTGAACTTTATTACTTAGTTTAGGTAAATGTAGCCTAATTAGATAAGATTAGATAGATTAGATTCAACCTTTATTGTCTTACCCAGGTACAAGGCACCAAGTGCTGTTTAGGTTCAACCAGAAGTGCAATAGCAGTAATGTCAGATTACAGTATGACAGTAACGTTCCATAGTGCGGGACATGGATAATAGAATGAAATAAAATACGGAAAGGAAACTAGTTATAAACAGAATTTGCAGTAGATTTGTCCTATGAATATAACGATATAGATAAAGCTATTAGGTGAACATGATTTTTTACAGCTGGATATTCTACTGAATATATATATTAGCCAGGTGGATATTGATCAATAGAATTTATACAGATATGTACAATTGAATAACATAAATACATTGATGGTTTACAGAGTTTACAGGGAATATGTACTATG
>NW_022605602.1:457732-459910 GCF_008692095.1 Etheostoma spectabile | reverse complement strand
ACACACACACACACACACACACTCTCACACACACACACACACACACACACACACACAGTGAAGGTTGTGTTTTTATCTGCTGCTAAATGCAGTTCCTGGGAGAGAGAAGAAGAAGAAAAAAAATCTGTGGCAGGATTTGAGCTTCCACAATGCGCCAGACTCGCCGCAACACTGAACCGGATTCATTTAACACAGAGAAGGAAAACACAACCGGGCTTTTTCATCCTGATGAAAGCTGAAACCCGTTCTCCGGCTGTCGACACTCACAGGTCACTTCCTGCTCCACTCCTCTTCCATCCCTTTCATTACTCCCACCGCTCCCCTGGACGCTGTGAAACCGGTCCCTGGGTTCGGTGGCAGCGAGGTTGGATCTGTCTGAAGCTGCTGTAACTCCAGATGAATGGGCCCGGGTTAAGGTGGAGTGTCTCTGTGAATGTGGGTAAACGTTTTAGGAACTCAGAGAGACACTAGTGAAGAAGGTGTTGGAGACAGCAAAGGTGAGTCAGACTGATAGGCGAGATTTGGTATATACAGTATTACAGTTATCTTTGGAATGTATGGTCAATAAACCTCATTTATAGGAAATTATACCTAATGTTTGAGTTAAAAGCCAAATTAGATATTGAGACTAAAATAAAGAATGTTGTTGCTGATATCAGACTGAAATATGTCACATTTTACCAACACTATTTCAACAACACTTCCATTTGTTTTACAATGCATAAATAGAATAAGACCAAACAGAAATTATGAAGTATAGATTGTACTTGCACAGAGCTTGGATCACATCATGTTAATGGGCATTAAAAAGAACATGATAGAGGACACATGAGGACAACATGAGGGACAACATGAGGACCATCCAATAGGACGATATGAGGACAACATGAATGAAAACATGAGGACACATGAGGACAAACATGAAGAGCAACATGGGCAACATGGACAATGAGGAGCCACATGAGGACACACAGTGAGGAACATGAGGACAAAAGAAGACAACATAGAGACAACATGAGAAACATGGAGACAACATGGAAGACACATGATGACAACATAGGACCAAACATGCGACAACATGAGACAACGAGGCCAACATGAGGACAACATAAGACAACATGAGGGCAACATGAAGACAACATGAAGCCACATGAGACAACATGAGGACAACATGAGGACAACATGAAGACAACATGAGGGCAACATGAAGACAACATGAGGACAACATGAGGACAACATGAGGGTTAAAAGTAGATTTTCTTCAGGGCTAAATTACGTGGCATCTGCTCGGTGTTGTCGGTATTAGAACATCTCAGTTAATCTCATCTCAATTCTGTGTTGCACATGTTAACCTGTTCATCTTTTTTTAAGCCTCTAACGTCTCCTTGCAGTTTGGGTTGGGGTTGGAGTTGGGGGTTCAGGGTTGGGGTTGGGTTTGGAGTTTGGGGTTCAGGGTTAGGGTTGGGTTTGGGGTTAGGTTCAACAGTTGTGCTGTGTGGACTAGCCAGACCCCCTTTCGCAGCGCTGTGGAGGAAGGTCTAGCGGTCTCACATACCCTCCTACATTTCCCAGGTTTGTGCTCTAGCATCACCACTTCAGAGGAGCTGAACCTTGAGATATTTCCAGACACCGAATGACACTGTGAGAGAACAAACCGCAGCACAGCGTAGCAGCAAACTTCCCTTTGTCTCCGCAGTATCGACCCCCTCTCTGGCCCGAAGCTTCCAGCAGCAGCAGCAGTTTTAATTTTTCCCAACAGTTCCTGTGGGGACGGAGCAGCAGCAGCAGTAAAGCAGGAAGGCCATAAAACCTGGGAAAGGACATTTCTGTAATTCACCTGAACGTTATGATTCCCAGCTGAGTCTGAGGAAGTTCTTCTGTTTAACTGCGGGCTGCCGAGCCGTCTCCACCGGCTGATTTACTCCCGTTCATTTATTCTGTTTGTCTTTAAATGTGGATCCAATAAAGGGATAACTCTAATGGGGGGGAAACACTCAAGCAACTTTACTTTAAACAGCAAGCAAATCTAAAGATCACAGACATCATATTTACACTTAGTACGAAACAAGTAAGGAGCATTTGTGTTTGGTAGATTATTTCTCTGTGGTAGCAGTGTTTTTTGGCAATAAATCTTACACCTTTAGATTAGATTAGATTAGATTAGATGATACTTTATTC
>NW_022605602.1:452094-457722 GCF_008692095.1 Etheostoma spectabile | reverse complement strand
GGGGAAATTCCCTTGTTACAGCAGCATGTTCTACATTGAAAGCAAAACAAACAAACAAGTAAACACAGAAGAAAAACCGGCAAACTATAGACAATGAGTAGAAAGGTAGACTGAAGTAAAGTGGCGTCACATAAAGGTTTTTGAAGTAAAGTAAAGTGCAGGTGCCATAGTACAAGAAAACAACATTGCAGTGTAGTAGGTGACGTTAAAATTAAATTGAATATGTAATTAAAGCAATAATGCAAAAGCAGGTAGCCAGAATATACGTTATATTATAAGTCATATAAGTTATATTCTGGCTGCATTATTACTTTGGAAAGCCTGTTCATTTCCCTTACAAATGAATCTGTTAAAGTTATTGTGGAGATTGAACAAGTTATATTGTATGAAAACTGAACAAATATTGTTGTTTAATAGCTCATGGGAATATTTTGAAACCTTGAGAAATGAAGAACACTGAGACGAGGAGAGTCGGACACTCCTGTGTCTGGCCAGCAGGGTGAAATATGATTCATTAGCAGCATTTGTGACTGTGTGAATGAGCTGTTGTTTCTTTATTAAAACTTCAGTGAACTGTGTTGACCGTAAACTTGCTTAATGTAAACGTAAATGTAAATGTGATGTATTCATAAAGCGCTTTTCTAGTCTTAAAAACTACTCACTTAATACACCCAGTTTCTCTTTGACCAATAGTATAGCAGATAATATGATGGACTAACCCACTTTTATGCAAAACAATGATGGTTTAGCCCACATTTATGTTAAACAACTATGAACTACACCCGTTATGTAAATCAACTTTCTGCATAATAAAAGGGGATGAAAGTTTTGGAAGACTGCTGAATGTTTTTCAGTTTTGTTCCCCTTTGCCAAAGAAAACCAAGTCTTGTGTCCGTGAGTAATTTTTTCCACACAGGTCCTGGAACCTGACACTCTTGTTTTGAGCTCCTGGTGCCCCCCAGGTGCTAACAATCAGGGGTCTGATTCTGCAACCAGGGGCAATCCCATATCTCCATAGTCTGGGACCGAGCTCTAGACCATGCTTGCCCCCAGACTGCAGACAGTGAGCCCATGAATAATTTGCCAAATTGTCTCTGTTAATGCCAAACGGTTTTTTCTTTGCTGTTGTTATTGACGCTTGTTTTGAGCTCCTGGTGCCCCCCAGGTGCTGACAATCGGGGGTCTGAGTCGGCAACCAATTGCCATCCCATAGCTCCACAGTCTGGGACGGAGCTCTAGACCATGCTTGCCCCCAGACTGCAGAGAATGAGCCAATGAATAATTTGCCAAATCTTCTCTGCCATTGCCAAACAGGTTATTCTGCCAATGACTCCTTTGGTGTTTGGTGGATTGGATGATTGAAGTTTGAAGAAACAAGACATTTTGGCAAGTCTCAGTATTTCTGGAAGAACCATTCCAAGTTTGCTTTCCGGATGCTCGCTCACCCTCTTGGAAAACCTACTTCCTGCTTTGCTCCCGTCATAACTTCTTTCACCACTAGAGGGCGATATATATTATAGCATATATAAAAACGTGAAGATAAAGAGTCGTAATTGATGCGACTTGAGGGATTTTCACTGCAGATTCTGTTAACCCTCATGTTGTCCTCGGGTCAAATTTGACCCGTTTTCAGTTTGACGGGAAGACAACACACGGGTTAACTCCTCAAGAAGTCTTTCTTCCCTGTTTTTTAGGGGTTTTTTTATGAGTTTGAGTCTTCCACCGCTGACTGCAGAACATAAAACTCTGTACGCTGCCAACTAGGATTTGATTGATTTTTGATTTAAAAGTCGACATTTTACAAACGTTAAAATCTTCAAACTGAAGTGTACACTTCTCTCAAGTAAAACCAGATCATTTTGGTGTGTGTGTGGTATCTGTCTGCTGCTGTGTTTTTTTACTGTTGCTTGTGTTAAATGTGTGTGTGTGTGTGTGTGTGTGTGTGTGTGTTTTATTGATTACTTCTTTAATCGATCAGACTTAACTCAGACGGGAACGGATCAGGTTAATAATATCAACGTCGCATGTCGATCCGCGTGTGTTACGATCTTCATTCACAGGACCTGAGCAAACGCTCGCGTCTGATTGGCTGATTGATTGGCCCCCCCCTCCCTCCCCTCAGTGTGTCACAGTGTCACGACGCTTGGCTTTCATTACGCCGCCCATTGATCCGCACGGCCGTGACGGAGCAGCTTTTTAATGGTTGGCGACTGGTGGCGGGTCGGCCTGTCCATCCTCCTCCGCCATCATCATCCACGGAGAGAGAGAGAGAGAGAGGGAGAGAGGGAGAGAGAGAGAGAGACAGAGAGAGGGAGAGAGAGAGAGAGGGAGGGAGAGAGGGAGAGAGAGATGGAGACAGAGATGGAGATATATAGAACAGTAGACAGGAATAGAGAGAGAAGGGAGAGAGAGAAGAGATAGACAGGAGAGAGAGACAGAAGGAGAGGGAGAAGAGAAGAGAGAGGAGAGAGCAGAGAGAGATAGAGACAGAGACAGAGACGGGAGAGAGAGAGAGAGAGACAGAGAGAGAGACAGAGACAGGGAGAGAGAGACAGAGACAGAGAGGGAGAGACAGAGAGAGAGACAGGGAAAGAGATACAGAGACAGAGAGAGAGAGAGGGAGACAGAGACAGAGACAAGGAGAGAGAGACAGAGACAGAGACAGGGAGAGAGAGAGAGAGAGAGAGAGATGGAAGACGGGAGGAGCGGAGGAGGAAAATGAGAAATATGATGACAGTGCAAGGGGGAGGGCGGAAGAGGGAAGAAATAAAAGTTAAATCAGATTTGGACACTTCATTTTTCTTTAAAGGGCTAGAGTAGGAGGGGAGGAAAGAGAAGGATTGAAGGGAGGAAGGGAGGAAGGGAGGAAGGGAGGATGAGGGGATGAGAATGTGGGGAAATGGAAGAGGAGAGCGATGAAGACGAGAAATAATTACATTTATTTAGTCGGCAAACGTCTCCATCTTTAAGTAGAAACTAAAATACAGAAACAGATGGTTGAACAGAGATGAAATATAAGCTGAAAATGGTGAGAAATAAAATGTTTTTTTAATTAAAATTTGGATGTTTTTTACAGTGTGTTCAGGGGACAGGCAGCTAGCAGATAGTGAGATGTTTTTACGATGGGAAAACGAGGAGAGCGATGAAGACGAGAAATAAATTACATTATTTGTCGGCAAACAGTCTCCATCTTTAAGTAGAATAAAACTAAAATACAGAAAACAGAGGTTGAACAGAGATGAAAATATAAGCTGCTGAAAATGGTGAGAAATAAATGTGTTTTTAATAAATTTGGATGTTTTTTACAGTGTTGTTCAGGGGACAGGCAGCTAGCAGATAGTGAGATGTTTTTTACAGTGTGTTCAGGGGACAGGCAGCTAGCAGTATAGTGAAGAGAGTGTTTTTTTACATGTTGTTCTGGGGACAGGCAGCTAGCGATAGTGAGATGTTTTTTACATGTGTGTTCAGGGGAAGGCAGCTAGCAGATAGTGGAGATGTTTTTTACAGGTGTTTCAGGGGACAGGCAGGCTAGCAGATAGTGAGGAGATGTTTTACAGTGTGTTCAGGGGAAGGCAGCTAGCAGCAGATATAGTGAGATGTTTTTACAGTGTGTGTTCAGGGGACAGGCAGCTAGCAGATAGTGAGGAGAGTTTTTTACAGTGTGTCAGGGGACAGGCAGCTAGCAGATAGTGAGGAGAGTGTTTTTTTACAGTGTTTGTGTGTTAGGGGGACAGGCACAGCTAGCAGTAGTGAGATGTTTTTTTACAGTGTGTTCCGGTGGACAGGCAGCTAGCAGATAGTGAGGAGATGTTTTTACAGTGTGTTGGGGACAGGGCAGCTAGCAGATAGGAGTGGATGTTTTTTACAGTGTGTTCAGGGGACAGGCCGAGCGATAGTGAGATGTTTTTACAGTGTGTCAGGGGACAGGCGCAGCTAGCAGATAGTGAGGAGATGTTTTTACAGTGTGTTCAGGTGGACAGGCAGCTAGCAGATAGGAGATGTTTTTTACAGTGTGTTCAGGGGACAGGCAGCTAGCTAGAGATACGTGGGAGATGTTTTACAGTGTTTATGGGGACAGGCAGCTAGCACGATAGTGAGGAGATGTTTTTTACAGTGTGTTCAGGGGACAGGCAGCTAGCCAGATAGTGAGATGTTTTTTTACAGTGTGTTCAGGGGACAGGAGCTGAGCAGTAGTGATGAGATGTTTTACAGTGTGTTCTGTGACCCGGAGCTCTCCGTGTGCTGTCCTGCTGCTGAGACCAGACTGGGAGCTGTCCACAGAGTTGGGTTCCCAAATAATAACTTCCTCTTTTAAATCATGTGGCCTCATCTTTCCTGTCAGCTCACACACACACCACACCACACACCACACACACACATCGACGCATATAAACACAAAGCCCTGTCAGTGTTTTCTGTTGTTATCAGCCAAAAATTCAATACAGTTTTTAAAGCTGTTTGTTAATGAATCCCCCTACACTTACACACACACACTTACACACACACACACACACACACACACACACACAGACACACACACACACACAGCTGTGTTTCCAACTAATAACTTCCTCTTTAAATAATTGGCTTCTCCTCTTTCCAGTCTCTCAGTGGGACGATACCTTTCAGATCCATAACTTATTGTTCTGACAACCTCTCCCCCTCTCTCCCCTCTTACTCTCTCTCTCTCTCTCTCTCTCTCTCCCCCCTCTCTCTCTCTCTCTCTCTCTCTCTCTCTCTCTCTCTCATTGTTCCCTTTCTTTTAAAATATTAGTAACGCTGTAGCAGAACCAGTGTGATGTTGTTGAGCGACCGTCTTAACCGTGACGTGTGTTCACAGTGGGAAAACCAAACCCAACTCATTAACTAAACAACAATTTTACAGCTTGACCCCCCAAATCTCACAAGTCCACCAAACAATAAGAGTGATATGGTTCCATGGTTAAAAAAACAAATTTAAAAAAAATTCAAAAAAATCCTGAGTTGTTTTCTCATGAATTTGTGACTGAAACATGTGGTTTTTGTTGTCAATTTACGACTTTCTTTTTTAATATTTGAAGTTTGAATTTTTCTTCTTATCACTTTAATCTTTGAAATTAAGAGTTACTTCTACCAGTATGACAGTATTATATTTTTTTTTTACTTTTACCTACATTGCTAAAAACTATTAGCATCAAATATTGATCTAGTGCACATTTTATTCTTTCGAGTTGAAGAAAAGGCGTGACATGAATGGTCAACATGCTGTATATGCATTTATTAGAAATGTGAAAGTGTCACATGACAGGTTCAACTATAATCTTACAGGAGACCAACACACACACACACACACACACACACACACACACACACACACACACACACACCCTCTCTGACATGTTCAGTATTATCTCTTTTCTATCACTACACTTGACAACCCTCATTGATATAAAGTAGTTTTACAGTCAGTGTCACAGGGAGTTTTACATAATGGGCTATATCACACACACACACACACACACACACACACACACACACACTTCGTATCCTAGTCACAGAAATACTCACAGAAATACCATACTAATTCATCAACGGAAATTCACTGAATTGTGCATCTCCTTACATACTGACGCACACACACAAAACACC
>NW_022605602.1:449152-452069 GCF_008692095.1 Etheostoma spectabile | reverse complement strand
AACAAGTGGTTCAGGGGACAGGCAGCTAGCAGATAGTGAAGAGATGTTTTTTTACAGTGTTGTTCTGGGAGACGGCAGCTAGCAGATAGTGAGATGTTTTTTACAGTGTGTTCAGGGGACAGGCAGCTAGCGATAGTGAGATGTTTTTTACAGGTGTTCAGGGGACAGCGTAGCAGATAGTGAGGAGATGTTTTACAGTGTGTTCAGGGGACAGGCAGCTAGCAGATAGTGAGATGTTTTTACAGTGTGTTAGGGGACGGCAGCTAGCAGATAGGGAGGAGAGTTTTTAACAGTGTGTCAGGGGACAGGCAGCTAGCAGATAGTGAGGAGATGTTTTTTTAACAGTGTGTTCAGGGGACAGGCAGCTAGCGATATGAGATGTTTTTTACAGTGTGTTCAGGGGACAGGCAGCTAGCAGATAGTGAGGAGATGTTTCTTACAGTGTGTCGGGGACAGGCAGCTAGGAGATAGTGAGATGTTTTTTACAGTGTGTTCAGGGGGACAGGCAGCTAGCGATGTGAGATGTTTTACAGTGTGTTCAGGGGACAGGCAGCTAGCAGATAGTGGGAGATGTTGTTACAGTGTGTTCAGGGGACAGGCAGCTAGCAGATAGTGAGATGTTTTTTACCAGTGTGTTCGGGGACAGTCAGCTAGCAGATAGTGAGGAGATGTTTTTTACAGTGTGTTCCGGACAGGCAGCTAGCAGATAGTGAGGAGATGTTTTTTTACAGTGTGTTCAGGGGACAGGCAGCTAGCCGATAGTGAGATGTTTTTTACAGTGTGTTCAGGGGACAGGCAGCTAGCAGATAGTGATGAGATGTTTTTTACAGTGTGTTCTGTGGACCCGGAGCTCTCCGTGGTGCTGGTCCTGCTGCTGAGACCAGACTGGGAGCTGTCCACAGAGTTGGGTTCCCAAATAATAACTTCCTCTTTAAATCATTGGCCTCATCTTTCCTGTCACTCACACACACACACACACACACACACACACACACATCTACTGCATATAAACACAAAGCCCTGTCAGTGTTTTCTGTTTGTTATCAGCCAAAAATTCAATACAAGTTTTTAAAGACTTGTTTGTTAATGATATCCCCCTACACTTACACACACACACTTACACACACACACACACACACACACACACACACAGACACACACACACACACAAGCTGTGTTCCAACTAATAACTCTTCTTTAAATAATGGCTTCTCTCTTTCCGTCTCGCAGTGGGACGAACCTTTCAGCAATAACTATTTGTTCGACAACCTCTCCCCCTCTGCCTCCTCGTACTCTCTCTCTCTCTCTCTCTCTCTCTCTCTCTCTCTCTCCTCTTCTCCCTCATTGTCCTCTTCCACCCCCACCCCACACATACACACACACACACACATACACACACACACACACACACACACACACACACAGGGTTTACAACTTTAATAATTGCTCATTTTGCTCAATATACACACGTTGACAGTGAGACACAAGCCCTCAGATCCAGAGAGACACTGCAGTTACTAACAGGACTGAGGGAGAGTTGAAGGCGTATTAGCAGACATGGAGTTAAGGGGGGGTGGGGGTGTGGGGGGGTGAACCCTGTCAGATGCCTGAGGTTCCCCAGGTCTCCTCTTATTGAATCTCGGTGAATGATTAGCTCCCAGAGATCTGCAGCTACACCTGAAACCGGATTACTGCGCCCTGCTTGTGCTCCACCTGCCATCTTACATTCACTCCGCTCTTAATCTGGAAACAACAAAGCTTCACATCAAGCCACCAGACACTAGAAGACTTTAAACAAACTCTGAAAAAATTAAAATACTGAAAAGCAAAGTTATGCTGTATTGATTTTTTTACCCCACCCCTATCTGAGAGCCCTGGCACCCGGGTGCCCTCGAACTCATCCATGCATGTGGTGCACATCCTCTGGTCTAGCACTTAAAATCCTGAGATCTGCGTCACATTGGCGATCCCGAGTCGGCTGCCAGGACTGTAAAGAGGCCTTTAAGCTGTCATGTGGCTGGCCATAATTTCCTAGGATATCATACGAGTTGTTGTGCACGAGTTTTTAGCAAAATATCATTCAAACCCGTTCTCGAGAATGCGTTGACGCTGTGATAGGCTGTCGGCTGTTTTGCTATTTTTTTGACTGTTCTTTGGGCAAATTCAATTTAAAAACTAAATTTCTATCAAATGATCCGTGGCCCATATCTGCTTTTATTGGGAGGGAAACGAGATCGTCCTCATGAAGTGACTCTGAAGTCAGGAAAATGTTCTATTTTCTTAGCAATCAGTGTATGCAGGGGTGTAAATGGCTGTCGTTTGCCTCGTTGGATGTTCCTTCACGTCTACATTACTGTCGTCAGCTTCACATTTGTGCAATATGCTTTTTCTGTCCGCTGGTGTGTTTGGAGCACCGTGAGCATCACCTGAGGTGGAATTGAAATCTAAAATGTAAATGAATTTTCTCCTGAAGTGTGTGCATGTGAATGTGTGTGTGTGTGTGTGTGTTTGTGTGTGTGTGTGTGTTTCGTGGCACCCAAGCAAATACATCAGGAGGTAAAGAAGTGGGCACGCCGCCTCGCCGTCGCTGCAGAATCATTTCCTCGTGCATTTACATGCAAATTTCGCCCCTCTGCTGCCTCTCTGCAGCCACAATGGAGCTCAGCAAATCATTGTCTCATCACAGAGAGATGGATTTCATCCCCGGGCCCCGTGGATGTGGAGGCAAAGCGAGGCAAAGCGAGGGGAATTCATATGCCGAGCTCTCTGCGGCTGCCAGCGAGCCAGACTCCTCGTTCCTCCATCACGGAGGAAGGCAAACAGCCCGGGCCCTTTAGCATTTGTGCAAATGTCAGAGAAAAGGACAGATCTGAGGAATTAACGGCAGCAGGGGTGGAGGATGGTGAAAAAAAAAAAA
>NW_022605602.1:440103-449142 GCF_008692095.1 Etheostoma spectabile | reverse complement strand
GGAAGAAGAAATGGAATGAACTCGGGGTGCCGTCGGCGGGCGTCTTCCTCACAGAGAGAAAAAAAATCAGAGGAAGCTCCGAGGCCAAAGGTGAACACATGAAGAAGTCGTGAAGACCTTAATGAGACTCAGAGCTAAATATTTACTTCATAAAGCTTTCAACACCAAATGTGAATTGACTGTGTACAGCATGTAGCCCTTTTCTAGTCTAAGTGACAACTCAAAGTGCTCTAGTCATACAGCTGTCATACAAGGTTTGAGGATTTGCACAGTGATATTTTTCTTTGTAATCTTTGCATGTGTGTGTCCCTGTGTGCGCGTGTGACGGGCGTATTGTGCGCTCTGTGCACGATCCTAGGCACCTTTCACTAATGCGCTGTCAAAATAACAATGAAATGCTGCCTTGTTGACTTTAGAGGTTGTTGTTGGTCAATGGCGTGATCACTTCCTGCTGCCTCAAGATAACAATACGCCCAGAATGCTCCTGAACACACCTCCCTGTAAGACCAGCACGCCCAGAATGCACCTGAACACACCTCCCTGTAAGACCAGCACGCCCAGAATGCACCTGAACACACCTCCCTGTAAGACCAGCACGCCCAGAATGCACCTGAACACACCTCCCTGTAAGACCAGCACGCCCAGAATGCACCTGAACACACTTCCCTGTAAGGCCAGCACGCCCAGAATGCACCTGAACACACCTCCCTGTAAGACCAGCACGCCCAGAATGCACCTGAACACACCTCACTGTAAGACTGTACTTATGGAGATAGTGTAAATTAATAATAATACAAAGTACTTTTATAACCCCCCTACAACTGAGCAAACTAAGTGGTTAGGTCTTTCAAAAGTTTCTTTTTCTCAATTTGAAATGAACTATTTTTAAAATTAAAGGATCAGTTGTGTCCCAACTTCCCCGGTACTTATTTGGAGCTTTAACCCTCATATCAGCAGGTATACAGTTTGTAACAGAACATTTCTTTAACTTTTAAGCTCAGTTTTTATTACCGAAGAACAGCAGGTCAGCAGCGATGTCACAGTCCTACGTCCAGGGACTGAAAAACCTTCGGCTGGTTAGAGTTGAACTGAATGGAAGTTAGTCAGGTGTTAGTCATGGGGGGAAACCAGCAAAGAGAACTCTACAAACAAGTCTGCATCCAACTTCCTGTCAAACTCTGAAACTGATAACTGCTGCAGGGGAAACGAGCTGACAGCCAGTCTTTCTCTCATGACTGTTCAGAAACATCCAAACCAGACTGAGTTCTCTGGTGGTGTTGGTGACTTCAGTGTTATTTTCAGCTGGTCGGGCGGGGCTTTTTTGGGCGAAATCTCCATTTCTATTCAGTATGCTGCTCTATTCAGAGTGGAAATGCTTGCTCATTAAGCAAACAGTCCACAGAACATCAAATCGTCACATATCAATTGGATTGTATTATCGTCCGAATTGGATTTTTGTCTTGAGGTCTCGAAAACCAAAGAGAGTGAGAGTTTGACCCAGCGTGACGCGCGGCGAGCGGCAGAAGCCAGATGGGATCTCTGTTTCTGAACATTTCCTTTCTGACCAATGACTGACGGCTTCTCTTAATTACTCTTCCTCTCTGGCCCTTTGTGTGTCTCTCTGGTTCTTTTGTCTCCGGCCTGACTGTTGACTTCTGACGGTCTGGGTTTGCCCTTCAATTAGTTGGCTCCATTTTCACTTTTTCATTAAAGTTGGATTAAAAGAAAAAACTGAAAAGAACTCAAATGAAGCTCTGATAACTCCAGCACCATAAGCAACTAAATTGGATTCATCATTACTGGAACAAAGAACTTCCAAATGTACTACTTCCGAATGTAGAGTGGACTACAAAGGAGCGTGGTCACTTCACCAGATTTGTCTAAACTACAGCCCGGCTCTTTGTCCTGTGAAAGAACACATTCACTTCCTGATAGGACTGATTTGCATGGTCCTAACAGGGCCACACAGTGGCAGGATGACGAATCCACCATCTGGAGAACCAGCCCGGATCATTTTGAGTTGCGATGGGACCCTTCGGGTGAATTTATAATCCAAAAACAGGCTGACAAATTAGAAAAAGGCTATAATTTCATTCAAATAAATTGTATTTATATAGCGCCAAAACAACAAACCGTTATCTCATTGCGCTTTTCATAAAGGTCCGTGCTATGGGATGTTATTTACAGAAATCCAACAATTCCCAACAATAAGGGCGCTTTCACTCTAAAGAACGAGTTTGTATAATATATATAAAATGTTATGCACAACAATTCGTATGATATCTTACTAAATTTAGCGTAAGTTTACCGGCCTTTATAGTTGTATTTTTGCCGAGAAAATGTGACTGTGAGCCGGGTACAGAGCACCGTGAGGTTAGGGTTATTTCAGCGGCCGTTGCAACATAGGAACGTAGGAACATAAAAAGTACAGTGTGGATATAAGTAGCAGCGGTGAATAAACAACATCTTTGCACACGTGTATTATTGCAGGTGTGTTCAGGTGCATTCTGGGCGTGCTGGTCTTACAAGGAGGTGTGTTCAGGTGCATTCTGGGCGTGCTGGTTTTACAGGGAGGTGTGTTCAGGTGCATTCTGGGCGTGCCGGTCTTACAGGGAGGTGTGTTCAGGTGCATTCTGGGTGTGCTGGTCTTACAGGGAGGTGTGTTCAGGTGCATTCTTGGTGTATTACTATCTTGAGGCAGCGGGAAGTGATCGCGCCGTTGACCAAAAAAACCCTCTAAAGTCAATAACAATAACACTTCATTGTTATTTTAATAGCAAATCAGTAAAATGCACCTAGGCTTATACACAGCACAACACTATGCTTGTTAGACACACAGACACACACACACACACACACACACACACGGAAGCGCAGCAGCATAAAAACATGCAAAAGATTACAATTAACAATATTACGGTGCAAATCTGCCCTCATGATAGCAATGCGCCAGGGTCCGAGGTCAAAAACTGCTGAACATTATAGATATGGTTCGTCACTACTGTTTCTATGCTCCTGTATTTTTAAAATTGAATGTAAAGAATGGGTTAAGGTTAATGGACAAAAACTCCTGCTACAGTAACCCGAAATGGTTGGGCGTACATTATCTTAATAAACACATGAATCAGATGCGGTAAATGAGCACAGCCGGCCACACTCCCCCACATCTCAGATCCTCTGCTGGGAGAGAGCAAAGCTCCTCTCCTGTCTCCCCCCAGCAGGGATAAATGGTGAGCTCCCCTCTCGGAGCTGCTGAGAAGGTCAGAGAGTTTGACAGGCCTCCGTTAAAAACCCTGTGTCACTGTTTAATTACCCCACAATTACACGCATCGAGCCCAACAGCTCCATCAAGGACTGCTCCGTGATAATCGATGCTTTCAACCAGTCGCACGCTCGCTCGCTGCGAGCTCGGGGGTCGCTCCGCTATCAACGGCGCCGGGGAGGAGGAACAGCAGGGGACGAAAAAACATGCTGGAGTTTGAGAGGAGGGTAAAGACGACAGCAGGAGGAGAAAATCCACTGACATGTCCCTAAAATGTCTCGGAGCGCCTTTAGAGTTGGTAATTACTCGCATATTCCATATTCATTTCTGTATTAATTCACCTTAATGCCAAAATATTACAGCCCCTAATCTTGTGCAAATACCTACCTGCTAAGGCTTGCATGTGACAATGTGGGGAGAGGAGCAGAGGGGGGCGGAGGCAGAAACACAGCTGCCATGTTGATTAAGGATAATGACATCGAGGCTGAGGGAAGGCGGGAGGCCGCGGCGCCCAAATCCTCCCAAAGCTTCCTGTGAAATACCAACTAAAGTATTTTTCATCTGACAGAAGAGGAGATGTTTGCTCAACCTGAGCTGCTAAAAAAGTTCAACTCATCGGGTCTTCAGCGTTGGGAAGGCTTTTTTTTTTGGGTTGATGTCAACTTATTTGCGTAGTGTGATGCAGAGACGGGTTACTGTAAAGAAAAAGCCTTTTGATTGGATGTTCAAAGCTGTGCTGTATCAGTTGATATCCATTGAGACAACGCATCAACATGAACGGGTTTGTATGATATCGTATGGAAAACACAATAACAACAATTTGTGTAAAATATGACAATTACGGCATATGACCGTTTATTTTAGCCGACAAAAAGGACCGTGAGGTTACGGTTATAACAGCAGTTGTTGCAGTGAAGTATACCCGATAACTTCTCCAGGACATGAACACCTGTTTCCTGGAGAAAGTCTTGTGTTTCTCATAACTTCCAGGACATGAACACTGTTCATGTGTGAAAGTCTTGTGTTTTCTCTTAACTTTCCAGGACATGAACACCTGTTTCCTGGTGAAAGTCTTGTGTTTTCTCCTTAACTTCTCCAGGATGAACACCTGTTTCCTGGTGAAAGTCTTGTGTTTTCTCTTAACTTCTCCAGGACATGAACACCTGTTTCGGTGAAAGTCTTGTGTTTTCTCTCTTACTTCTCCAGGACATGAACACTGTTTCTGGGAAAGTCTTTGGTTTTCTCCTTAAATTCTCCAGGACATGAAACAACGTTTCCTGGGGAAGTCTTGTGTTTTCTCTTAACTTCTCCAGGACATGAAACCTGTTTCCTGGTGAAAGTCTTGTGTTTCTCCTAACTTCTCCGGACATGAACACCTGTTTCCTGTGTGAAGTCTTGTGTTTTCTCCTAACTTCTCCAGGACATGAACACCTGTTTCCTGGTGAAAGTCTTGTGTTTTCTCCTTAACTTCTCCAGGACAGAAGAACCTGTTTCGGTGAAAGTCTTGTGTTTTCTCTTAACTTCCTACGGACATGAACACCTGTTTCCTGGTGAAAGTCTGTGTTTTCTCCTTAACTCTCCAGGACATGAAACCTGTTTCCTGGTGAAAGTCTTGTGTTTTCTCCTTAACTTCTCCAGGACAGAACACTGTTCCTGGGGAAAGTCTTGTGTTTTCTCCTTAACTTCTCCAGGCATGACAACACCTGTTTCCTGGAGAAAGTCTTTGTTTTCTCCTTAACTTCTCCAGGACCGAACACCTGTTTCCTGGAGAAAGTCTTTTGTTTTCTCCTTAACTCTCCAGGAAACACACCTGTTTCCTGGTGAAAGTCTGGTGTTTTCTCCTTAACTTCTCCAGGACATGACACCTGTTTCTGGTGAAAGTCTGGTGTTTTCTCCTTAACTTCTCCAGGACATGAACACTGTTTCCTGGAGAAAGTCTGGTTTTCTCCTTAACTTCTCCAGGACATGGGACAACTGTTTCCTGGTGAAGTTTGTGTTTTCTCCTAAATTCTCCAGGACATGAACACCTGTTTCCTGGAGAAAGTCTTGTGTTTTCTCCTTAACTTCTCCAGGACATGAACACCTGTTTCCTGGTGAAAGTCTTGTGTTTTCCTAACTCCCGCAACACCTGTTTCCTGGTGAAAGTCTTGTTTTCCTTTTCCAGGACATGAACACTGTTTCCTGGAGAAAGTCTTTGTTTTCTCCTTAACTTCTCCAGGACATGACACCTGTTTCCTGGTGAAAGTCTGGTGTTTTCTCCTTAACTTCTCCAGGACATGAAAACCTGTTTCCTGGTGAAGTTGGGTTTACATCTCCAGGAAATGAACACCTGTTCCTGGTGAAAGTCTGGTGTTTTTCCTTAACTTCTCCAGGACTTGAACACCTGGTTCCTGGTGAAAGTCGGTGTTTCTCTCCTAACTTCCCAGGACATGACAAGTTGATTGCTGAAAAGTCTTGTGTTTTCTCCTTAACTTCTCCAGGACATGAACACTTAAGGCAGTTGAGTAGAAAACTAGATGCCTACAATTCTTTGTTTTCCTTTACATTGTTGAGACTTTATTTCTTCCTATGTGTGCTTTGCTTCTTCAGAGACCTTTGTCTCCCAGTCCCTGTCCTCGGACTATGATGGGACACCCAAGTGTCCTTGCTCCCCTATTTCCCTCACCTCTCTTACTGAGGACCATCAGTACAAATGGCGTCCAATTACATTTTCTGCTAGTTATAATGTTGCTACATTGTTTTTTTTCATCTGTTTTGTACATTTTCCACAAAATAAACAGCTTTATGAGCATTTTGTCTGCTTTTTGTTTAAAACACATGATGTTATTTTACAGTTCTAAAGACCCGTGATATCATTTGGTTACTAAGAGCCCCTTTGGAGTCTCCAGATGGCCGTTTTGGTGTCCGCCTGGATAAAGCTTCGCAGCATGCTCCGTTTTAGTGCCTTCTTCAGCAACATTTAAACAGCATTTGTCCACCCTTGTGGCTGTGGTTTCAGTCAATGGAAGACACTCAGACAGAGAGACATGTCTCAAAAAAGAGTCTTGCAGCGTTGCCGGGGGGGCAATAAAAGACAAGTTGCATCTGCATGGTCATAGCGATGTGTTGATAGCGTGGTTGTTTTCTTATTATAGCTCGATATGTCCTATGAGCTGGAACCTGAGCTCTATTACAACCTGTCCCATAGCGATCATGTGATGTTGTCCCATAGTGATCATGTGATGGTTGTCCCATAGTGATCATGTGATGTTGTCCCAAAGTGATCATGTGATGTTGTCCCATAGTGATCATAAGATGTTGTCCCATAGTGATCATGTGATGTTGTCCCATAGTGATCATGTGATGTTGTCCCATAGTGATCATGTGATGTTGTCCCCTGTACGAGCATGAGTGGTCCCTAGTGATCATGGATGTTGTCCCATAGTATCATATTGTCCCATGATCATGATGGTGTGTCCCAGTGACGTATTTGTCCTAGTGATCATGTGATGTTGTCCCCATAGTGATCATGTGATGTTGTCCCATAGTGATCATAGATGGTTTCCCATAGTGATCATGAAGAGTTGTCCCATAGTGATCAGTGAGATGTTGTCCCATAGTGACATGTGATGTTGTCCCAAGTGATCATAAGATGTTTGTCCATAGTGATCATGTGATTTTGTCCCATAGTGATCATGTGATGGTTTGTCCCCATAGGATCATGTATGTGGTTTTCCCTAGTGATCATGTGATGGTTGTCCCATAGTGGTCATGTGATGTTGTCCCATAGTGATCATGTGATGGTTGTCCCATAGTGATCATGTGATGTTGTCCCAAAGTGATCATGTGATGTTGTCCCATAGTGATCATGTGATGGAGACGGGAGCCATTTTGTCTAGAAACACTTTGTTGTTGTTGAATGTTGTGATTCAGAGAAAATGAACGGAAACACCTTAAAATGTCTCAAATCCATCAGATAAACCAGTTTGACCCTAAAACAGCGTCATGTGACGTCGTCACCAGGTTCTTTTATCGGCTTTAAAGCCGTTGGTTGGAAACTCACTTTCCCCAGATTTATTCACAGGTGCTTTTTTTACCGAACTTCAGATAATTTGATTGACAGTTGGATGGGACTTAGCGAGTGATTTCCTGTCTGAGTCGTGCATTTGAGTCCGCTATGGTACCATGACAACCAGAGGACATAAGATACAATATTGTCACGATATGATGTTATTGCTGTTTCAAACATATTGTGATGTTCTGCAATGAATTGCAATTTATTACCTTTTTTTTTTTTTTTTTTTTTTTTTTGTGCCAAAAAGACACATTTCTCAGTTTTTTTGGTTTGTGTGTTGCAACGGCGCCCTCCACTGGACTGGATGAGCAACTACTTTCATGATTCTACTACCAAAATGTTAAAATCTCAATGTGCAGATCGACAGTTGGCGTCCGTGTATTGATTCTGTATTGTCGAGGAGAATATTGCAATACTACTACACCCACACACACACACACACACAAAATGAGTTTCCTCACAACATTTATGTATGTGTATGTGAGTGTGTGTGTGTGTGCACGCGTGTGTGCGTGCGTGTGTGGTTGTCTTGGGTTTAGTCGTGTGTGTGTGCGTGCGTGTGTGTGTGTCTGTGTTTTGTTGTGTGTGTGTCTGTGTGGTGTGTGAGTGCGCGTGTTTGTTTGTGCGTGTGTGTGTGTGAGTGCGTGTTTATGGGTATGGGTGTTGGATGTACGTGTGTGTGTGTGGTGTGTGTGTGTGGTTGTGTGTGTTGTGTGTGTGAGTGAGTGCGTGTTTATGTGTGTATGTGTGTATGTCCTGTGTGTGTGTGTGTGTGTGTGGTGTGTGGTTAGTTGTGATGGCGTGGGGGGGTGGTGTGTGTGAGTGCGTGTGTATGTGCGTATGTGTGTGTGTATGTGTGTGTGTGCGTGTATGCATACGATGACTACATTTGTCTTAAAGCAAATAGCAGATGCAGTTGTCAGATTTCCAGTTTGTTGACACACTGTTTACCATCTCTCTGCATTTCTTAGATTTTCTCCTCCATATTTCTCTGGAAGCTGAAAGCCGCCTGACACCAGGCCGGACGCTTCTAACGCTGTTTCCTTGGTTGCTTTGACCCTGAGCTCTGTGCAAAAGCAACCCTCGGCCCTCTTCATAAAAAAGCTGCACTTTCTGGGAAAATATGAAGCATAAAAGCAGCGGCAGCACTCTGCCATTAACCGTGTGTTCATGTGTACAACATTATGTATGTACATTTACTCAGTGGGACTTCTGAAATGCCCTGTTTTTAGGCTACATTTTGTAAATTAAGTTATTAATGTAAACGGCTTCGTTTCCGTATGGAAATGGTAAACAAAACTTGAACTTCAACAATCACATCCCAGTGTTTAACCTTAGCCAACAGCTAACAGCTAATGTTTAGCTAGCTAACAGCTTGCAGTCAGCTGCAATGACCTCGCGTTAGCGTCTTTTGTCCGGGAGGTTTTATCAAACCGTTTATGCTTCTAATGTCGTGTAACGTCAACGTTACTGCAACACGCCACGTCACTGCTGATAAAATAAGCGAGATGGCGGATATAATGCAGCTAGACCACGACTGAAACTTAGCAACGTTAGCAAAGGCAAACATTAGCTAGCATGCTTGTAGCCTGTCTTCTTTGAATATCAGCGCAATTGGCTTGGCTTTGCCTGTAGGGTGACCAGACGTCCCCGGTTTCCGGGGACAGTCCCCGATTTTGGCTACCTGTCCCGGTGGATTCTTCCCCGGAAAGTCCCCGGTTTC
>NW_022605602.1:437161-440078 GCF_008692095.1 Etheostoma spectabile | reverse complement strand
CGAAATTGGAATGAAAGAAAGAAAAAACTGACAAAACGTAGCCGATAATCGCTCACCCAACACACGCAGGCTCCAGACCACCAGAGCCAGCGGTGCTCAGAGAGGTTTCAGAAGCCGTGTTTTACGATGCTAAAATCACTGATTATTTACATATTGATCTGGTGCGTTTTGAGACCAAACGGCATATTTTCGCGGCGAATACTTTTTCTAGTTTTAGAAAAAAAAAGGAAATCCTTAATCTTTAAAAGAAATGTCTAGCCACAACAAATCCTTCGCTGAATCCCTTATTCATAACGTATAGAATCTTAATACTGATAATATTAATTGGAGAATATTAATGTTATAGAAATATTAATGTTATAATTAATGTTATAAATTTAATGTATATAAATATTAATGTTTCATATTAATCTAGTCTTTCACCACAAACCAAGAACTTTATGAAACGTAAAATATTAATAGGGATAATTATACCATTCAAACCTCACGGCACGAAACAAAACAAGCTTGTTTCCTGCACAAGACTGGCGCGAGTCTCGTTTAAAACTATCAACTTCAAATGGAAATTATTCCTAATAAGTTTTTTATTGTTTTTTCCTGATCTCTCAAAACTAGCATGCAGAACAAGCCGTTGAGCAATACAGCTGTCAAAAATCATAATCAACACAAAAAAACCAACATTATGAATATTAGGAACTGTAAATCTATCTGAAAATATTAAACTTCACATCGTATTTAAGAGCAGGAAAACAAGGTGGGGGTCTAAATGATCATAAAAAACCACCTAGAGGGTGGGGGGGGTAGGTTTGTGGTATGTGGGTGGCTACAATCACACCTCATTACCAAATAGGATCCAGTTCCTAGGATGTCTATAGTGATCCCCACACCGACCTTTTTTAAAAAAAAATTTTAACAAAATTAAAAACCTCCTATGTTCTTTATTGGATATAATAAGCTCTTTATAAGCTTCTGACATGAAAAATGTCCTAGGATTTAGTCTGAGAAAACCTGAATTCCCCTACCCCAATTCCTTTAAAAAAAAAACAAAAAAACACAACTTTTCTCTAACATTGTCATCTGCTAGGATAATTACCCAGGAATCATTAACTTTTAAAGCACTAAGCAAAAGGGCATTGAAGGTGGACAGCAGCCAAACAAGCAGCGTAGAGACGGGAGGGACGGCTTATATAAAATTTAACTGAAAACACCTGACTTACACAAACACAAAACCCTGATACAACTAAGGGAACGCAGATTAGCCCACGGAGGCTACAACACGGGAGCTAAAACTAACAATACACGCTATAAAAACAAAGCCAACGAAGCTAACACGGCTAATCTAACCAACTAACCGCTAGCCACAAACAACGAAGCTAACCAAAAAAACGAGCTACACAGCAATAAAAAGACCACGACGCTAACAAACGACAACCGTACTACACGTTAGCCAGATAGCTCACCGCGCAGACTACAACGCTAAAAGCCACGAAAAGCTAAACAAATAAACAACCTGAACTACCCGCATCCACGAAACACGCTAACCAACTAAATGAGCTAAACCACGTTAGCACCCATGAGAAGCTAAACAAAAAACACAACGTGAAGCTACACTTATCCACGAAGCTAACAACGGATCTACCAACAGGATCTAACCCGAACAGAGAACAAAAACCCGCGATGGTTGTGTTTACGCATGCGCGGCCGCTCTTTGCTTTTTCTATTTTTATGCTATATTTATTATCTTAATACAGTTGCCCTCTCGGTATGGCTTAATACGTTCTATTCGCATTGTTTGTTCACGCCTACGCGCGGGATGATCACTATCTGCTCCTCTGGGCTGCCCTAGTGTCAAAATAGACATTATTATTGAGATAATTTTACACCCCCCTGAGACAATGCGTGCGTGGTTCACGCTGAGCTCTTCCTGTCCCGAAACAAGACGTACATCACCACCTCCGAGAAATCTCGGCAGAGCATAAAAACAAACACAAAAAAAACAAGCATATAAGTCCCGCCGGCTAAAGCAAAGCACATACTAAGCCACACCGCACTTAAAAAAAAACTATAAAGTTGCTATCCAGTCTCATCTAATAGAGCGTAACTAAATTATTCCTGTTTACCTGTAACTCGGACTCGTGGGGGGGCTTTTTTCATAATTAAAGTCTAACAACAAGCTAGCATCCCACCAACACCATATCACCAGCTTGGGAGCCCACTCGGGTGTCTTCGGGCAAAATTTTAGAATTAATTTTTTAGTTAGTGAATATTTTGGTATTATTAAAAAAACTTAGAAAATTATATTGTTTATATATTAATCATCGCTGATGTCACTAAACTAACTACTTAATTGAACCATACTATATAAATCAAAGTTTACCTTACCAGCAGCAGGTTGTTTTATAATTAAGCGGTGATTATAGAGCGCATATCTCACCAGTGGACATTCCATTAAATAACACTACTACTTTTAGTGTTGTATAGAGTCAGGCAGCATATCTCCAACCAACTAACACGTCAACACTCCATGTTAATACTCACCTACTTTATATTTTATTAGGCATTTCTAAAGAGCCACGCAAATCTCCCACCAGACCACTCCATGTAAATAATCCCTATCACTACTTTTTATATTGTATTAGCAGCCCTATCCGCTCCATCTCATCCACCACCCGAAGAACCAAAAACAATAATCCATGTAAAATAAGTAAAATAATAATCACATAATACTTTAAATTTTTAACAAGAGAAACACAATAATTTTATAAAGCCGTGCTAAATAGAGCAAGCATAACTCATCCCCCAATAATTAACCATGTAACAATAATAAATAATGCACTACTTTATTTAGCAGGTGTATAGAAGCGCCGCATTATCACTCAAAACCCAAACAAAAACTCCTATAAGTTAATAGACTAGA
>NW_022605602.1:436984-437136 GCF_008692095.1 Etheostoma spectabile | reverse complement strand
TGAGTCTGTCAGCAGCAAAACGAGCTCTTTTATGAACGTAAATACAAGCTGGACAATTAACCTATAAACTTCCATTGCAGCGATCTCGTTTAATATGCATCACTGTCAAAAGAAAAATACTTCCTCAGTAGTTTTTGTTGTAGCTGATTCTC
>NW_022605602.1:436741-436866 GCF_008692095.1 Etheostoma spectabile | reverse complement strand
TTTCTATCTTGAAATATTAGGACTTTCTATCTTGAAATATTAGGACTTTCTATCTTGACATATTAGAACTTTTTATCTTGAAATATTAGGACTTTCTATCTTGAAATATTAGGACTTTCTATCTT
>NW_022605602.1:436530-436661 GCF_008692095.1 Etheostoma spectabile | reverse complement strand
GAGTGGAGTAGGAAGTAGCAGCAGGGGTGGGTCTAGGATCAGACCTTTGGGGGGGGGGCTCAGCCCCTAATGAGAACCGCTCTAGGTCTAGTGTCCCCGTTTTAAGTTTTACAAAAATAAAAACATCACTT
>NW_022605602.1:436008-436520 GCF_008692095.1 Etheostoma spectabile | reverse complement strand
TTGGAGGTAAATACGCTTCTGAGCTGAAAATGTCCCCGGATTTAGTCTGAGAAATCTGGTCCCCTTATTTGCCTGGCTACGTTGAATCTCTTCGCTTCGGGTGTCTGTTTCCAGTTAACGTTAGCGTTGCGATGCGTTAAACACGGTCACAGCCCAGACTGCCGGGGTAGCGTTAGCTTACGTGACCACCGGGCAGCTAACTTAGCTTGCCATGCATGCAGGTCAGTTAGTAGAGTCAGTACGAGTTGCACGTTAGCTAACGGACCGGACCTCTAGAATAACAATTAATAATAATAAAAAGAAACATTTTGCAAAAATTCACCAGTCATTCAGCATATTTTTGGCTAGAATTGCTTAACTTACCGTCCTAACAAGCAAGCTGCTGATACCTGTGTCGTGTCTGCTCAGATCAAACAGGCACTTCAAATCTGACCCTTTAAATAATATCTGTATCTGAAATATGAGTTTCTTTTTAACCAAATTACCACAAAAAAATGGATTGGATTCCTTCC
>NW_022605602.1:435203-435997 GCF_008692095.1 Etheostoma spectabile | reverse complement strand
GCTCTTTATAAATACAACTGATCACTTTCATTCCTCTGATCTCAACTATTAGTCAAAACTCAAACTCAAATATTAGGTGTAATTCTATATAAATGAGGGTTATTGACCATGAATTCCAAAAACTAGTGTAAAACTAGTAAGGTGGTGTTAGTGGAAACTAAAAAATAAGTCAGAAAAAGGGACAAAGATTTCAAATATTGGTCAATTTTTGACCCGGGAGGGTCCGTGTACACAGCAATCACAGATATTACTACTCACATAGAATGTGTAGGTCAACTCACTTATATAACACTTATTCACACAATGATTACATAGTAATAACTACTTAAATAACCTTTGATAGTTTTATTAAAAAAATATATTGTGTATGTGCTGACACATTGTAAGTAAAGGCAAGGTATGTGTATACTTTTTAAGATGAAAGAGATGAAATAAACTACTAGTGAAGTAGTTAGTTATTATCGCTTTTTCCCACATTTTTGACACTTTTCTAATGTTGTTGGTGCTTTTTTAAAGATTGTTTTGGTCATTTTTTCCACTTAAAACATTTTTAATGTTGACATGTTCAGCGCTTTTTGTGACAAAGAAGAAAATGGACTGAAAATGGGTCAATTTGACCCAAGTACAACATGAGGGTTAACATATACACAACCTGCATGGTGGGTGTAGCAGGTATTACAGTGAGTATTGGGGAAAGATGAAGCATAACAGCAGCAGCAGCAGCATTCATAAACAAGTATTAGTCAAAATAATTCATAATTTCTGCTTTTTTAACTCTAATATTAGGTATAATT
>NW_022605602.1:434930-435187 GCF_008692095.1 Etheostoma spectabile | reverse complement strand
GTTATTGACCATGAAATCCAGAAAGTATAAAACTAGTAAGGTGGTGGTGGTGGAAACTGAAAAAAAAGTCTGAAAAAGGGACGGAAATGTCAAATATTTGTCAATTTTTCACTCCAGCTAGCCACATTCCTGTTGTCCTCGGGTCAAATCTGACCCCTTTAAAAAATGTCTTCATCTGAAATATGAAGTTTCTTTTTAACCAAATTACCATAAAAAAAAAATTATTGGATTCCTTCCAACGCTCTTTATAAATACAA
>NW_022605602.1:430254-434920 GCF_008692095.1 Etheostoma spectabile | reverse complement strand
ATCACTTTCATTCCTCTGATCTTAACTACTAGTCAAAATAATTCATAATTTCAGCTTTTTTTAACTCTAATATTAGGTGTAATTCTACTTAAATGAGGGTTTTTGACCATGAATTCCAAAAAGTAGTAAAACAGCAGCATTAACCGTGTGGAATAAACCCGGCCGGCCGTCTGAGGGCTGAGAGGGACACGAGATGAAATCTCAGCAGGTGAGGAGCTCCGACCCTCCTGTTTGCCCCCCCCCCTCTATCAGCTGATTGATCGATCTGATTGATGAGCCGGGATGATGCCGTGCGATGGGGGCCAAACCGCCGTCTGATTAACCAGCAGAATGGAGCGCGGCCAATCCCGGCGCTCCTCTCCAGGCGCCGCTAAAGGCCTCTTATGGATTTTCCTGGCGCGTCGTTACTCTTCAATCACTGAACTACTTCATCAAGAGGCATCAATCAGCCGGCAGCAGAGCGGCGGGTAATTACAGGGGCCGCTTCCAGCCACTGATTTCTCCTAGGGTGATGGTGGTGGTGGTGGTGGTGGTGGTGGTGGCGTCAGCGCTTTTGGGCGCCAAAAGCCCGTCCGGTGATGGTTTGATCCACTCTGAGCTGGCAGTGGCTTTAAAGGGGGGCGGCACATTTTCAGCTGCTTCCATGAGCCAGATGGCTTGTTTCAATGCAAGTGTGACTGAATGTATAGGAACCAGGTCCAGGTTCTGAGAGGGAGAACGGGGTCGCTCGAGTGGGAACTTAGGGAACTATCAGCTGACTCTGCAGCTCCCGTCGGCTTTACGGAGCTTTAAAGGGAGTTTTTAAGCTCTTGTGGTTCACATAGTTTTGTCTTTTTTCAAGTCCTCGGGTATAGCAAGTGATTAAAATAACTGCATAGAAAACGCAAAATCTCCATTTATTTATTTTATTGAGCTCATCAGAATAATTTGTACACAGTAACCAATCCATCATATAAAATCGTGTGCAAGGAAGACCAAAATTCTCATAAGACCCCGAGTGTCTCCCTTTAACCCTTGTGTTGTCCTCAGGTCAAATTTGACCCATTTTGTTGTTTTTTTTCATATCAGGAAGCTGGCTTTCTTTCAACCATATTGCCTAAAAATAACATGGATGCCATACAGTGTTCTTCAGGTTAAATTAAAGATTACTTTCATTGAATTTTGTTATATTGAATTGTATGGCATATTTAAAAAAAAAGACAAAAAGCGTTGAAAGAAAAAATAGAAACTAATTGTTTTTGTATAATGTCATACAAGGGTTTATTGGCTATGAATTATAAATAAAAAAAAGCGCCAAAAGATGATGGAGGATAAGACAACACAAGGGTTAACATAGAGTAAGATTAGTTTAAAAAGTCCCAGGGCATGAAAAGGTACCTTTATGAGGGTTTTAACATTAATATGAGTTCCCCCCCCCCCCCCCCCCCCAGCCTGCCTATGGCCCCCCAGTGGCTAGAAACGGAGATAGGTGTAAACCGAGCCCTGGGAATCCTGCTCTGCTTTTGAGAAAATGTTGGAATCTTGCTCCTTATGATGTCATAAGGGGCAAGGTTACCTCCCCTTCCTCTGCTTTGCCCGCCCAGAGAATCCGGTTTGGATGTGAGGACCGAAAACACTCCTGTGTGTCGTATTGGGGGGGGGGGGGGGTTGGACAACTTGTTGGTGAAGAACTCCCAAAAAACTCCTAGCACTGTAACAAAATCTCTGGTTCGGGGACATAATGATGAGTTGATCCTGCTTTTCTGAGTTGCATGAATCTCAATTAGAATTCATTTGTCTTAGGAACAGTAAATATATTTTAAAGAGATGAATTACAGACTTTGCTAAGGGACCTTTAGGAGAAGTAATTCAGACATAAATGATCACAGAATCACAGAATGATGTAGAAATGAGAAGATCTCGTTATCTCAGGAGATCAGGATGAACAACAGATGTTTCCTATGGGAGGATGTGTCAGACTTTGGATGTTTTTTGTTTGTTATTGCCAGTAAAACATTTGTTGTGAAAAATGGGTTAGGACTGTTAGATGTTGCTCCGCCCCAATTTTCTGCTGCATTTTATAATTATTGAAATGATCAAGCACTGGGTGCTATTTTTAAATTAGAGAGAGCGTAATGGGTCAACCTATCTCCGTAAGTTCATCAGTGTGGTGTGTGTGTGTGTGTGTGTGTGTGTGTGTGTGTGGTGGTGTGTGTGTGTGTGTGTGTGTGTGTGTGTGTTTGCAACTCTGCTGCTGACTCAGCAGTCATGCGACAGCTCGGGCACGATCCCGGACGGCCGACCATCACAAGTCGGCCTGGTTCCGGCCTGGAAGTAGTAAAAAAAAAAGGGTACAGAGGGGAATTCTGGGTATTGAGGGTGCACTACATTCAGCACCGAGAGATACACAGGACCAGTCCTGGTGTCCAGATAAAAAAAAAATGGAAGCTGGACATTTGGCTGTACTCTGGCCCCGTTAACAGCGATATCTTCACTATAAAGGGAAGAGGATTCAACAATGTAAAAATGTATTTGAGTTCTGGACTCTAAACTCAGAACTAAAATCTTTAACATGTGGCCACTAATTATCCCACGAACAAGATCTCATACACAGCAATACATCAACACTGCTGTTTTTCTTTATTATGCATCCTCTCTCCATCTATCCAGGGACTATGGCTTTCTGCAACATGCGATTTAGACTCAGTTTCATAGCAGAATTCCATGGAATGTGAGCATAGACTGTGTAAATAGTGATGGACAGAGCACCGGTTTGGTGAAGTGCTGCAACTGCGGAGTGCCTTAACCTGCTGTCTATCTGATCTCCTGCGGGGGTGACTCCTTAAACCTGCTTTCTATCTGAATTCCAGCAGGGGGAGACTAACCTGCTTTAATCTATCTTCTTTCTATTGAAATCCTGCAAGGGGGGACTCCTTAAACCGGCTTTCTATCTGATCTCCAGCAGGGGGAGACTCCCTTAAAACCTGCTTCTTCTATCTGATCTCCAGCAGGGGGGGGAAAAAAAAATCCTTAAACCTACTCTCTATCTGATCTCCAGCGGGGGCCTCTAACCTTCTCTATCTGATCTTCAGCAGGGGGGGGACTCCTTAACCTGCTTTCTATCGGATCTTCAGCAGGGGAGACCTCCTTAACAAAAACCTGCTTTCTATCTGAATTCCAGCAGGGGGAGACTCCTTAAACCTGCTTTCATCTGAATCCTGCAGGGGTACTCCTTAAACCAGCTTTCTATCTGATCTCCGCAGGGGGCTCCTAAACCTGCTTTCTATCTGATCTCCAGCGGGGGGAGACTCCTTTAAACCCTGCTTTCTATCTGATCTCCTGCAGGGGGAACTCCTTAAACCTGGTTTCTACTATCGATCTCCTTGCTAGGGGGGGACCCTTAACCTGCTGTCTATCTGATCTCCCGCAGGGGGGACTCCTTAAACCTGCTGTCTATCTGATCTCCAGCAGGGGGGGACTCCTTAAACCTGCTGTCTATCTGATCTCCGCAGGGGGGACTCCTTAACCTGCTTCTATCTGATTTCCAGCATGGGGGGACTCTTAAACCTGCTTTTTTTATCTGAATTCCTGCAGGGGGGGACTCCTTAAACCTGCTTTTTATTCTGATTTCCCTGATCAACGGGAGTACATTCCCGGATAATTGCCACACACATTGATGTTGCTAGTGATGCTGGAATAAAGCTTCATGAACCAGTGTCTTTATTCTCTGAGTCCACTAGATGGCGCTCTCTGTTCAACAGCTGGTTGAGAATACACTGAACCACAACGCCTTAGGCCTTTCTCTTAAAACAAGCGCCATCGAGTGGCTCAGAAGATAAAGAACTGGTTCACTAGCTTCTTTGGCCGTCACTAGATGTCTCTCTGCTCGGTGTGTTGCTGAAAATATCAAGTTTTTAAGAAATTTGGATGATGCAACCAGCCGATCTGCTCGTTCCTTTGTGGAATGAGTTGTTAAGATTTACAAGGATATGTACGTCTCTTAGGTTTAACCTATCATTGAATCTACTGTTGTATCTGTGGCATCTCTATATGTGTATCAGCTAATTAACACAGCTCATGTTACTGTATTGTTTCAACAGTATCTCTCATTTATATTGGATGTGGTGTTTTCTTCTGGTGCACAATGATCCACCAACACCTTCCTCCTGCAACTATTTAGCATAGAGGTTTTATTATTTAAATCCCAAATGCATCTGTGATGTAGCCAGGCCTTACTCCACGCGCTGTGGACATAGGAGCGACAAAATGGGACTAACCTTTTTCTTTTTTTTAATCCTATTTGTTGGACATTTGCTTAAAACCTGTGCATGCATTGAGATTGACACGTACTTTGGGACACAGGTTGTTGGAGAGATATATAACCATTTTCATTTCCACATGTTGGCACTGAAACCAACCCACACACACACAGACACCACAGACCACAACCACACAGGCTTGAAGTGAGTCAATGGTGCAGTAATGAGGGCCTCGGGCTGCGGTGCAGGTGATGGTGGCGTCACAATCTCGCCACAGAAACATGGATGGGATTAATTCACCCCAACAGAGTCTCCTTCCCCTTCAACAACCACTTACTTCCTGTTTCCATAAGAGAGCAGAGAGGATGACCCTTCAGAGAGAAAAACAGAGAGAGAGAGCATCTCCCCCCTCTATCATTTCTCTCTGT
>NW_022605602.1:425732-430229 GCF_008692095.1 Etheostoma spectabile | reverse complement strand
TGTGTGTGTGTGTGTGTGTGTGTGTGTGTGTGTGTGTGTGTGTGTGTGTGTGCAAACTCTGCTGCTGACTCAGCAGGTCATGCGACAGCTCGGCACGATCCCGGAGCAGCCGACCAATCACAAGTCGGCCTGGTTCCGGCCTGGAAGAGTAAAAATAAAAAGGGTAACAGAGGGGATTCTGGGTATTGAGGGTGCACTACATTCAGCACCGAGGAGACACAGGACCAGTCCTGGTGTCCAGATAAAAAAATAAAAAATGGAAGCTGGACATTTTGGCTGTAGCTGCCCCGTTAAACAGCAGATATCTTCACTATAAAGGGAAGAGGATTCAGACAAATGTGAAAAATGTATTTGAGTTCTGACTCTAAACTCAGAACTTAAATCTTTAACATGTGGCCCGTAATTATCCCACGAACAAGATCTCATACACAGCAATACGAGAACACTGCTGTTTCTTTATTTGCATCCATCTCTCCATCTATCCAGGGACTGATGGCTTTCTGCAACATGCAGATTTAGACTCAGTTTCATAGCAGAATATCATGGATGTGGATCATAGACTGTTAATATTGATGGACAGAGCACCAGGTTTGGTGAAGTGCTGCAACTGCGGAAGTGCCTTAAACCTGCTGTCTATCTGATCTCCTGCAGGGGGGGACTCCTTAAACCTGCTTTCTATCTGAATTCCAGCAGGGGGAGACTCCTTAAACCTGCTTTCTATCTGAAATCCTGCAGGGGGGGACTCCTTAAACCGGCTTTCTATCTGATCTCCAGCAGGGGGAGACTCCTTAAACCTGCTTTCTATCTGATCTCCAGCAGGGGGGGGAATCCTTAAACCTGCTTTCGATCTCGATCTCCAGGCAGGGGGACTCCTTAAACCGCTTTCTACTATCTCAGCCGGGGGGGAGTCCTTAAACCTGCTTCTATCTGGTATCTTCCAGCAGGGGGAGACTCCTTAACCTGCTTTCTATCTGATTCCATGCAGGGGGGGAGACTCCTTAACAACCTGCTTCTATCTGAAATCCTGCAGGGGGGGACTCCTTAAACCAGCTTTCTATCTGATCTCCAGCAGGGGGGCTCCTTAAACCTGCTTTCTATCTGATCTCCAGCAGGGGGGAGACTCCTTAAACCTGCTTTCTATCTGATCTCCTGCAGGGGGAGACTCCTTAAACCTGGTTTCTATCTGATCTCCTGCAGGGGGGGACTCCTTAAACCTGCTGTCTATCTGATCTCCTGCAGGGGGGGGACTCCTTAAACCTGCTGTCTATCTGATCTCCAGCAGGGGGGGACTCCTTAAACCTGCTGTCTATCTGATCTCCAGCAGGGGGGGACTCCTTAAACCTGCTTCCTATCTGATTTCCAGCATGGGGGGACTCCTTAAACCTGCTTTTTATCTGAATTCCTGCAGGGGGGGACTCCTTAAACCTGCTTTTTATCTGATTTCCTGATCAACGGGAGTACATTTCCCGGATAATTGCCACACACATTGGATGTTGCTAGTGATGGCTGAATAAAGCTTCATGAACCAGTGTCTTTATTCTCTGAGTCCACTAGATGGCGCTCTCTGTTCAACAGCTGGTTGAGAATACACTGAACCACAACGCCTTAGGCCTTTCTCTTAAAACCAAGAGCGCCATCGAGTGGCTCAGAAGATAAAGACACTGGTTCACTAAGCTTCATTTGGCCGTCACTAGATGTCGCTCTGCTCTGTGTGTTGCTGAAAATATCAAGTTTTTAAGAAAATTTGGATGATGCAACAAGGCCGATCTGCTCGGTTCCTTTGGGGAATGATTGTTAAGATTTACAAGGAATATGTTACGCTCTTAGGTTTAACCTATCATTGAATCTATCTGTTGTATCTGTGGCATCTCTATAGTGTATCAGCTAATTAACACAGCTCATGTTACTGTATTGTGTCAACAGGTATCTTCATTTAATATTGGATGTGGTGTTTTCTTCTGGTGCAAATGATCCACCAACAACTTCCTTCCTGACACTATTTAGCATAGAGGTTTTATTATTTAATCCCAGAATGCATCTGTGATGTAGCCAGGCCTTACTCCACAGCGCTGTGGACATAGGAGCGACAAAAATGGGACTACCTTTTTCTTTTTTTTATCCTATTTGTTGGACATTTGCTTAAAACCTGTGCAGCATTGAGATTGACACGTACTTTGGGAGCACAGGTGTTGGAAGGAATATATAACCATTTCATTTCCACATGTTGGCATGAAACCAAACCCACACACACACAGACACACACAGACACACACACACAGGCTTGAAGTGAGTCAGATGGTGACAGTAATGAGGGCCTCGGGCTGCGGTGCAGGTGATGTGGCGTCACATCTCGCCACAGAAACATGGATGGGATTAGATTCACCCCAACAGAGTCTCCTTCCACTTCAACCAACCACTTATTCCTGTTTCATAAAGACGAGCAGAGAGGATGACACTTCAGAGAGAAAAAGAGAGAGAGAGAGCATCTCCCCCCTCTATCATTTCTCTCTGTTTCTTTCATGCACAAAGGAACCGAGAAGAGAGAGAGAGAGAGAGAGAGAGAGAGAGAGAGAGGAGGAGAGATCTGCAGCTTCTAACTTATTCTGATGGCGTATCTTCTCCCCATCAGTCACGCATGGCTGCTAATCCTCTACTATGCTTGTACGGGGGGGGGGGGAAAGGAAAAAGAGGAGTGGAGAGAGATGGAGAGAGGGAGTCAAAAAGATGTGATGGAGTGCATTTGCATTTTGGTGGAAAGTTATAGAATGAGGGATGAATCCTTGATGGGAGAAGCCATTATCGGCTCGCAGGGTTTGTGTGACGGCGAGGAAATGAAATGAAATATAAAAAGAAAATAAGACGGGAGAGAGAGAAATGTACCTGCCGCTCTCAGGCTGCGTCAAGCTCAAAGGTGAGCAGTCATCGGGGCCGTTAGAGAACCGAGAGCGATGCTTTTTTACCTTCCTCTTCATATTTGGAGATGACAGACGCAGGCGGCTCCCGGATCACAGCCTGATAATGGGGTGGTATCAGGGGCGGGGCTAGAAGAGGGCCCGGGGGGGGGGGGGGCACAATATCTATACAATACTATTCCATACAATAGTATTTGCAGATGTACAGTGGCTTGACATTGAAAATGTACACACCCATGCAAAAGTTGATTTAAAAGAGGAATAAAAACATCTTTTGGAAATTGATCTTAATGCCTTAAAACGTTCATTTTAATGGTTTTGATTCTGGCAGCTTAGCGTACCTAAACAACAATTATCACCAAATGTCTCATGGCCATATCTTCATGAACACTTAAGACTGTCAAAAAAATTAAACCGAAATCGTACGATTATAGAAGTTATCTCACGTTAACCATTTCTTCTTCATTGGTGCTTATGGAAAAAAGCTTAATGGGGTTTAATGTCTATAATAATAATATAATTTAATGTCAATATCAATGATAAATCATTACCAAATGAATATGTCTATAACAATGATAAATCATTACCAAATTAATGTGTCTATAACAATGATAAATCATTACCAAATTAATGTGTCTATAACAATGATAAATCATTACCAAATTAATGTGTCTATAACAATGATAAATCATTACCAAATCTCATATTGCTCCTCAAAACCACTGAAAACGGTCAAAAACAGATATTTGGTGACGATTGGTCGTTGTTTATGTACGTTATGTCACATTAAGCTTCGTCACGTTAGGACTTATAAAGCCCATGAGAACTGTGTGGAGTCAGCCCATGAGAGCTGTGTGGAGTCAGCCCATGAGAACTGTGTGGAGTCAGCCCATGAGAGCTGTGTGGAGTCAGCCCATGAGAACTGTGTGGAGTCAGCCCATGAGAACTGTGTGGAGTCAGCCCATGAGAACTGTGTGGAGTCAGCCCATGAGAACTGTGTGGAGTCAGCCCATGAGAGCTGTGTGGAGTCAGCCCATGAGAACTGTGTGGAGTCAGCCCATGAGAACTGTGTGGAGTCAACCCCCAGCCGCTCCGCTGCCCTGCTGAAAATGGGAAGCAGAAACGCTAAATATCAGATAACTTCTGTAATAATATGACTATGGGTTAGATATTTTGACAGTTTTCAGTGGTTATGAAGATCAATATGAGAGAGAAATTTGGTGATCATTGATCATTGTTTAGGAACATTAAACAATGTTAAGCTTTTTTCCTTCCAATAGGCTCTAATGAAGCAGAAATGCTTAATCTAATGTCAGATAACGTCTTTAACAATAGGACCATGGGTTAGTAAGGGTGGGGGGGGGGAATCGATACAGCATAGTATCACGATATTTCAGTAGCAATACTGTACTTGTACACAGACGCCAAGTATGGATCTTTTATTATATATTATATATTATATATGTGATGGTCAGTTGGTCTGCTTGACAGTTACATTAATCAGCAATAACATTGAAGTAAGGTTCACAATCAGAGAAATTAATCTTTTTTGTAGATGAAACAGATGTTGACTAAGTTTCCTTTT
>NW_022605602.1:425479-425722 GCF_008692095.1 Etheostoma spectabile | reverse complement strand
GGACGTCATTTGAAATTGGGAAAATGGGAAGTTGGAAAAAAGGTAAGGAAATGTAATATGTGGCAATTAAAATCGCAATAAAATCGTATCGTGGCATGAGGATCGTGATCCCCCCCATGGTTTCCATATTTTGACAGTTTTCAATGGTTATGATGATTAAATTGAGAGGAATGTGGTAATCATTGATTGTTGTTTAGGTACATTAAACCATGTTAAGCTTTTTCCTTCCAATAGGCTCTAATG
>NW_022605602.1:424372-425469 GCF_008692095.1 Etheostoma spectabile | reverse complement strand
GAAATGCTTAATCTAATGTCAGATAACGTCCATCATAGATAGACTTTTGTTTTTTTGACAGTTTTTAGTGATTATGAGGATCAATATGAGAGAGAAATGTTGTAATCAATGATCATTAAACCATGTTTTTATTGATTTACATTAGCAAGCTGCAGGGCAGCGTCATTCAAAACATGACCTGCACGAAAGAGAACTAAAAAAACGAATGTGTCATTGAACCCATCACTTCTGCAAATGGTTTCCAAATACGTCTCTGTCCCCAGCACACGTGCACGTATTAATTTCCATTCTGACGCCTTGATTTCTTCCCGTTTGTTATCACACAGCCAGGATTTATTCTCACAAGTAGCACACGTCCCAGACTAGTCCGGCTTAGAGAAATAAACCCGGCACACACCACATCAAACACCACAGAACACTTTCAGGATGATAAATAAATAACAGATTAAATTATTAATTATATATGTGTTATTATTCTAATTTGTGTAGCACAAAGGGTTTCCGGGAGAGCGAAGATTAAAAAGAAATGGATTTTTATTTTTTATTTTTACAAGAGAGGTTGTGCGAGGACATCCGCCGTTTTCCCACAAATACACAACAAGTAGAGCCGACCAGGCGTTGGTGGTGCCGTGTTATTTCTGTAGCACATTTAAAAAAAACACAAAGTTACCAAAGTGCTGCACAGGAAACTCAAAAATCCAAAAACAATTAATATTAAGTATTGTAAAAACAAAAAAAGATAAAAAGAATAAATACTAAAGTACAGTAAAACAACAAGAGACATCAGAGGAGACTCTCACGGGTTGAATGAATGTGATTGGTTTAACCCTTGTGTTGTCCTCGGGTCAAATTTGAGTGGTTTACAAAAAACTTTCTATATCAGAAAAGACTGTTGAAAAAAAGTGAGAAATGTGGAAAAAATCTACAAAAACGTAGGAAATTATATTATATTATAACCACTGGCACTGGATGTAAAAGAAATAAAAATAAATGTCATTTAATGTGTGTCAGAGTTTAGAAGACTCAACCATTAAGGACATATGTGTCTGGTGGTCTGACGCCCCACACTCCACACACACACACACACACACACACAC
>NW_022605602.1:423291-424362 GCF_008692095.1 Etheostoma spectabile | reverse complement strand
ACACACAAACAAACACACACACACACACTACATGATCACCACACATCACCCGCCCCTACACCCTAATTTAATATCTGTAAATTAACAGTTGTATGACTGTAAATTTGACCAGAAATTGTCCCTTGTACATAATTCACAGCTATATTTCTGTTAATTTACAATATAACAGAAAGTGTTGCTTTTTTTTACCATTGACTCAGTTAATTAAATGAAAAGTTTTTTAATTACGGTAGAAAGTCGGGGTAATGAGCTACTAGTACTGTTTCTCTTATTTTACGGATTTATTTCTTAGAGTGTACCCCTCCCCATTTGACCGGTCTGCCTCCATGTGACCACATGTCCTGTGTGTTGTCCTGTGCATTATGTTGTTGTGTTGTTGTGTTGTTGTGTTGTTGTGTTGTTGTGTTGTTGTGTATTGTACACCATGTTGCCGTCTGCATTGATGCTTTTCGGGAGAGCGTGTGGCGGCGCTTTAAACCTCGTGTTGTCTTCCCGTTAACCATGAACTCGTCCTTCCAGATTGAAATTAAAATTCTGTTGGGCTTTTCCAATGTTTTTGTCGCTTTTTCTGATTTATTCCTCACTTTTTCCAGCTCTTGGCGCTTTAAAAAAAAAAAACCTGAGCTGGTTTAATAACAGGTTATACACTTGTTCTTGGTCATGGTCAACAAACCTCATTTATATCAAATTATACACAAGTCTTCAGTTAAAAAGGTCAGAAATGATGAATTATTTTGACTACTAGTTAAGATCTGAGGATGTTGAGTGGATCTCAGATGGGTAGATGTTAAAGCCTGAGGAATTTCACCTGAAGAATGTTGTATGGAATCATCCATGTTGTTTTTGGACAATTTGGTTGAAAGAAAGAAACACAAGCGTTAAGTAGCTGGGGCCTGGAGGCCTGCTGCAAAAAAGCATCGTCTCACTGTGGACCTGTACATGTGTGACAAATACCCATCAGGATCTGGATCTGGATCTGGATCTGTACGTAGAGCAGGCATCAAATGTCCCATCTGTATCTGGATCTGGATCTTGATCTGGATCTTGATCTGGATCTGGATCTGGATCTGT
>NW_022605602.1:421378-423226 GCF_008692095.1 Etheostoma spectabile | reverse complement strand
CTGGATCTGGATCTGTACGTAGAGCAGGCATCAAATGTCCTATCTGTATCTGTATCTGTACCTGTATCTGGATGTGGATCTGGATCAGGATCTGTATGTGTATGTAGAGCACGCATCAAATGTCCTATCTGGATCTGGATCTGGATCTGTATCAGTATCAGTATCAGTATCTGGATCTGGATCAGTATCAGTATCAGTATCAGTATCAGTATAAGGATCTGGATCAATATCTGTATCTGTATCTTGATCTGGATCAGTATCAGTATCTGGATCTGGATCTGGATCTGTACGTAGAGCAGGCATCAAATGTCCTATCTGTATCTGTATCTGGATCTGTACCTGGATCTGTATCTGGATCTGTATCTGGATCTGTACGTAGAGCAGGCATCAAATGTCCTATCTGTATCTGTATCTGTACCTGTATCTGGATGTGGATCTGGATCTGGATCTGTATGTAGAGCACGCATCAAATGTCCTATCTGGATCTGGATCTGGATCTGTATCAGTATCAGTATCTGGATCTGGATCAGTATCAGTATCAGGATCTGGATCAATATCTGTATCTGTATCTGGATCTTGATCTGGATCAGTATCAGTATCTGGATCTGGATCTGGATCAGTATCAGTATCAGTATCAGTATCAGTATCAGGATCTGGATCAATATCTGTATCTGTATCTTGATCTGGATCAGTATCAGTATCAGTATCTGGATCTGGATCTGTACGTAGAGCAGGCATCAAATGTTGTTAGGTAGTTCCTATAATGCTGATGTTTCTTCAAGTGTTAATTTTTCCGATGAGTTTTGCACACCCCCTCCACACAGTTGCTAGTAGCCAAGGAGGATTAAATATAACATTTTGAGCTCTTCAGAAAAGGTCACTGTCTTCTATCGAGTTTCTACGGGTGAAAGTCGCCGGATGCCACGACACATACTGAGAAATCCCGCGAGATGTGTGGAGCTGACGGTGTTAATTAGCTTTGTAGCATCTCATTTAGCCACGGTTTTAATGTTATGGATGTTTATTAACACCAAAAAAGTTACGCACTAAACCTTTAATACTTTAAGTACATTGTCCTGATACTTTTTCTTAAACATTTTCAATACGGGACTTTTAATTTGTACCTATTATTAGTATTAGTATTAGTATTTTTTACAGTGTGGTATTAGTACTTTTACTTGATGCAGGATGCCAATTAAGGCCTGAATTCCATCTCTTGTGTAGCGGCTCAGTACAGTTCCCGAATTCCTAAATGATGAAATTGCCAATAATTGCCTGAGCGCGAGGCGATTGCAGAAGCTTTCTTCTCCATCATGTCCCCCCCCACCCCCCCAAAAAAAAGAAAAGCGCTGCAGATTGTTTCCTAACGTAAGGACGGACAAGAAACAAAAGTGCAGCCGAACAGAGCGACAACATATAACCGCAACGAGATTTCTGCGCTGTGATGTTCTCCTCGCCGCCGGTTGCCACGGCAACCGGTGATTGTGAGCCCCCGATCCTCTTGTACCAAAATCAAATCCGACTAGACTAGGCTGACCTCCGTCATTATCCCAAGGTGCTTTTCAGCAAGGAGGGTATTGTGGAGGTATGGTGGCTGACTATCTCTCTCCACTTCTTCTTTACATGAGTATGTGTGTGCGTGTGTGCGTGAGTGTGTGTGCGTGTGTGCGTGTGTGCGTGTGTGTGTGTGTGCGTGTGTGTGTGTGCTGTGTTGTATGTTGGTGTTTGCGTGTGTGTGGTTTGTGTGTGTGTGTGTTGTGTGTGTGTGTGGTGCATGTGTGTGTGCGTGTGTGTGTGTGTGTGTGGCATGTGTGCGGTGTGTAGTGTGGGTGTGTGTGTGTGGGGGTG
>NW_022605602.1:418402-419116 GCF_008692095.1 Etheostoma spectabile | reverse complement strand
GTGTGCATGTGTGCGTGTGTGTGTGTGCGTGTGTGTGCGTGTGTGTGCGTGTGTGTGTGGACACAAAGTCCCAGTTTGAATGAATGGAAGTCAATGAGGCAGTCACCGAAGCTCTGAATATCAAGTAGTGTCACACTACCACTGCCTTTCAGATATTTCTCAGGTTTTAAAGCACCTGTGGCTGACACAAATTCACCCGCTTTTCTTTTGAACTCAACACTGATTATGCGAGCCCGTCTCGTGGTAAAAGAGCCGAGTCGTCTTGGTATGTGGAGACACGTTGAAAACAGCCGTGTGATGAAAGGAAATGCGAGTCAAATTGTATAGATGACTCAATCCCCTTGGCCTATTTGTAGATGGCATTTTGTCTCAGTGCGTTTATTTCGTAGCAGCAGCATGAAGCGTCTTCATCTCTTTTCAGATAACTAAGAACGTTAAATAAGATACAGAAAAAAAATGGCCAAAGTACTGTAAGGTGAGTCACATTGTTTTACTATAATAATGTCATAAAGGCTCTGGTAACCTGGCTATGTAGCCTAGCTTACAATCAGACTAGGGTGATCAGACGTCCCCGGTTTCTGGGGACAGTCCCCGGTTTTGGTGACCTGTCCCCGGATGGATCTGTCCCCGGTTTCCACTGTGACTGACAGACCCGAAATTGAAATGAAAGAAAGAAAACCCGGACCAAACGGAGCCGATAGTCGCTCCAGACAA
>NW_022605602.1:418274-418392 GCF_008692095.1 Etheostoma spectabile | reverse complement strand
GTTTTAGAAAGCCGTGTTTTACGATGCTAAAATCACTGATTATTTACATGGAGTCGGGTGGGGTTAGCCAACGCAATTTCGTGGACTTTTGTGTTTTAAAAAAGGATTTTAATCTTTA
>NW_022605602.1:418184-418264 GCF_008692095.1 Etheostoma spectabile | reverse complement strand
GTCGACCTCCTTAGAAATCCTTTCCATGATGCTGTCTGTCGGGGGAAAACAGCTCTAGGTCTGGTGTCCCCGTTTTAAGT
>NW_022605602.1:417207-418174 GCF_008692095.1 Etheostoma spectabile | reverse complement strand
TAAAAACATGACGTGTTTTGGAGGTATAGACGCTTCTGACCTGAAAATGTCCCCGGATTTTGTCTGAGAAATCTGGTCCCCTTAAATCAAATGCAATGTCCGAACATGATAGCGGTGTCACTCCCCCGATGTGAGTCAAGTGCAGATTTGAGTCGTGCATGCGTCACTATGCGTAAAAGTAGCATACGAGATGCTAACGAGAGACTTCTGTAACGTCAACACAGTAAAAATGGAGCTACTTAACCAAGTTGGTTCACTGCTAGCTTAGCTACAAGTTAGCATCAAACACAACAAAGGCTGTCAGTTGAATGGCGTTTTGAGCTAACGTTAGCAACCAAACAAGAATACAGAATAATACCGGAATATCCCACGTCTAAATTGGAAAATGCTATATTCGGGACAAAGGCCTTGTTGGAACATCCAACGATATTTTGATAAACGATCTTGAATATTGAATTCACTGTGTCATCTTGTTTTGATTTTGGTCTGGGTGTGTGTAGATGATGGGGGGAGGGGGGGGGGTGTTCATGCTGCTAGTTGTGTTTTGTATGTTGTAATGAAAAAAAAAACAAAGAAAACATTATAAATATACTGTATAAAAAAGGCCAATGAAAGAGAAGATAACTTGGACATAAGCTTTTCATAGCTGTTATAAAAGTCGAGAGGTGAGTTAAATACAAAATGGAAATGTAGGACGTGTCGTCTGCCTTTGCTGCTTTTAAAAATGTATTTAACTGTTACTCATCATTGGATAAATCTTAATAACTATTCATTTCTACCGTCAGTGATCAGCTCCTTTACGGACTGTTTTCTGTCATCAGACTTTAACTAGCGCAGACATAATCAATCATTTACCCTTCTCTTCCACCCTTTTACAATGTTTCATTAATTTTATATCCCTAGCATAAATACACACTTTAATATGACTTGGTTTGAATTCACACTCATCATTACTCTCTTTTCTATT
>NW_022605602.1:414754-417197 GCF_008692095.1 Etheostoma spectabile | reverse complement strand
CCCCCCCCCCCCCCGTCAGATTTACAGTGGAGTCTGATAGGAGAAAAAAAACTTAAGGAGAGGATAAATATTGCATCCATTTTCAAGTTAAAAAGCTGGAAAACAGATCAGGTCCTAAAAGTTAAAGAAGCTTTAAAGTGGCTGCAGAGAGACACACAGTTATGAATTATAAAATAACTTTGGCTGCTTTGTTTTTTCTTTGAGACAATCCAACTGTCTGTAATTCATCAAGTTAACATTCCCCCGTAAATGACCCTCCATATTTTGCTGAACACCGAGGCCCAGTGAAAACATTAGTCTCGTACGAATCAAGTAGTATATATATATATATATATATATATAGTATACTTCGACTTTTACTGCGGGGGTTGTACAATGAGACTGACCCAGACATTAAATAAACCTTATCACCAAAACTAGGAGCTGAAAAAGAGGCTAAAGGCAAGGCAAGGCAGCTTTATCTGTAGAGCACATTTCAGCAACAGGGCAATTCAAAGTGCTTCACACCAAATCAGTTAAACAGATAAAACACAAGTACAAACAGTTAAAAATCATAAACATTAAAAATTAATAAAACACATGAATATACAGTTAAAAACAAATAGAAACATAAAACACAAGAATAAAAGTTACGTGCAGCATAAGAAATTTAAGAATGAGCAGTCATTTAAGAAAGGCAGCATCAAAAAGAAAGGTCTTCAGCCTTGATTTAGAAACTGAGAGTACAGCGGATCTGCAGGTTTCTGAGTTTATTCCAGATATGAGAGCACTAGAAACTGAAAGCTGCTTCACCCTGTTTAGTTCTGACTCTGGGGACAGAAAGTAGACCTGTCCCAGATGACCTGAGAGGTCTGGGGGTCATATGTAGTAGCAATCAGCAATATTTTGACCTAAACCGTTAAGGGATTTTATAAACTAGCAAGGTACTTTGAAATCAATTCTTTGAGACAGGAAGCCAGTGTAAAGACTTCAGAACTGGAGTGATGTGATCCAGTCTCTTGGTCTTAGTGAGGACTGGAGGGATGTGATCAGTCTCTTGGTCTTAGTGAGGACGGAGGGATGTGATCCAGTCTCTTGGTCTTAGTGAGGACTGGAGGGATGTGATCCAGTCTCTTGGTCTTAGTGAGGACTGGAGGGATGTGATCCAGTCTCTTGGTCTTAGTGAGGACTGGAGTGATGTGATCCAGTCTCTGGGTCTTAGTAAAGGTTCTAAATGGATAATGTAGCTTTAATGCTCCTTGATGGAAAGTTAAATGGGGGGGCGGGGGGGGGGACAGATGTTACTGGTTTTTAAAACAAAACACAGGAGCAGACAAAATGTCTGTCGCTCTGAGACTGTAATTGGTCCTCACAAAGATACACACACACACACACACACACACACACACACACACACACACACACACACACACACACACACACTCACACACACACAGTCCTGCCTGACCCTTAGTGCTCTCTTGTTTCCTATTAGTTTTAATTGACTTGGTCTCCCGTCATGTGTCGACCCCCCCTCCCTGCCTCCCTGACAGCGGCTGTCTGCAGACGGCCATCGTGGCGCCTGCGGCGGCAGGAAGTAGTGTCGGGAAGTCGGTAGTTTAGCGAGGTGGATGGAAGGTGACTCGTCAGGCTGCGAGCGGCTCGTCAAGTCCGGCGGCTGTCAGGACGCCTGACCTCCCCCCCCCCCTCGACATGACAGAGAGGACGGCTGAGCGTCGGCTCGGCTGCTCTGCCTGTCATGTCTGTCACGGCCGGCGATACAGGAAGTCATGTTCTTTCTGAGCGGACTCGGAGCAGTTGAAGCCTTATTTATTTTTTATCTGTAGGAAGAGAGGAGGAGAAGGACACCCCGTTTCATCCGGGATTCAACTTTTACTTTTCCACATGGCAGGGGTGTCAAACTCCACTTCACTAAGGGTCACAGTGGAGAATAAGACTCACAGTAAGGGACAGACAGACAGACAGGCAGGCAGACAGACAGACATGTATAGTTTATTGACATGCCTTTATTTAAAGTCCAATATCTTTGACTGTATTATTACAGGTACAGTATTATATAGTCTTCTCAATCACATAAAAGTCAGCAAAAAAGTTCCTTGGACAATGATTACAATTACAACCAGATCCACAGGTCTGAAGATGGAGATAGACAGATAGATAGATAGATAGATAGATAGATAGATAGATAGATAGATAGATAGATAGATAGACAGACAGACAGACAGACAGACAGATAGATAGATAGATAGATAGATAGATAGATAGACAGATAGATAGATAGATAGAAAGCTAGACAGACAGACAGACAGACAGACAGACAGACAGACAGACAGACAGACAGACAGACAGACAGACAGAAAGACAGACAGACGGACGGACGGACGGACGGACGGACGGACGGACGGACGGACGGATGGATGGATGGATGGATGGATAGATGGAT
>NW_022605602.1:413520-414744 GCF_008692095.1 Etheostoma spectabile | reverse complement strand
TAGATAGATAGATAGATAGATAGATAGATGGTGGATGGATAGCCTTTATTGTCATTCTACATGGTAACATTCATATGCATTTAGGACATAAGATTTAAATTAAATAGATTTATCCAATAATAATTGCACATTAGAGGGGGACAGTAATGGAATAAAAAGCAATGCATTTCATATTTAAAAGATTTTCCATGTTGCAAGGTATGGGTATTTGCCGGAATAACGAGTTTTAATGGCCCAGGGTAAGTAACGGGGTTTCGGAGTCTGTTTTTCTGGCTCTTTATGCCCCTGTTGAACAGGTCCTGGGAGAAAATTTCAAACCCTCTGGATGTGTGGGGATTTGTGTCAAAGGCGGCAAATCTGCTCGATTCTGCTTGATTGTGTGTTGGGTTTTCCATCTTTTTGGTGTAGGGGACATCAAGGCAAGCATATTTTGATCCGAAATTGATGCTTGGGCCGGATCAAAATTTGTGAGAGGCCGGATTTGGGCCACGGGCCTTGAGTTTGACACGTGCCACGCGGCAGTGTAGACCTGTTTGCAGCTCGCTGTCACCGGGATGGAGCATCCTGGCAGCTTTCTCTGCAGCTCTTTAAGGTTTTATAGGCACAAGACGAGTTGTGACAGGAAGCAATAACCCCCGAAGCATATTCTCTTTCCTTATTTATATTTCTCAACGTTGTGAGCAATCAATCACGGTCATTAATATCTCACATGACCATCACCATCCAGTTAATGAGCAGCTCCACCTCAGTGTCCTGGACAGCTCCACCTTCATTTATCTCTTCGCTCAGACAGCTCCCACATGCTCGCTTCGGCCTTCATCGGGCGTGTTTTCAGCACACGACGTTTGATAAACACATCACATCTTAACTAGAGAGTTCACCAACTGCTCAACTATCCATTAACCCATCGGGGGGGCAAAGTTGAGCTGTGGGCTACGTTCCTCCTGCTCTCTGTATTGCGTAGTGGACGTTCCACGTTGCCTTTGAAGTGCTCATCAGATACGGTGCACGCAGCCGGCTGCACTGAGAAACACACCAGGACCTTGCAATTAATCAGGTTTCTACAACCGAACTGCCGAACAGTGACCCTGGGCCCCTGGAGACCTGGGAAACAACCATATAGGGAGGAAAACTCATTTAACACTAGAACGGCCGTGACGGTCATTTTGACCGTTTTGAAATGTATTTATGTAATAACTTTGCTGGATAAAAAAATACAATCCT
>NW_022605602.1:413155-413510 GCF_008692095.1 Etheostoma spectabile | reverse complement strand
TGGTACCTGACTTTTCCTAAAAGGCTCTATATTGTAATTTAAAATACCTTTTATATACATTACACACTAGGCAAAGAAAATAAAATCACTTTTACCTATTTCGGCCATACACGGTCATTGTGACCGCTCGGATTTTCGCGGTATTGTTTTTTTAATCTTTCGCGCGGTTGAAGATGCATATTGGTTGCTTAGTTACCATCAGCGTCTCTGCCAAAGAAACGTCATAAGCGGTCTCGAGTACCAAGGGTGGGCATCAGCGATGGGCCGAAGGACAAGCCAGAGTTGGTAACGCTAGCTACCACCGTGAATACGGCGTGGATGGACTCCGTTCTGGACCAGGAGGCAGCGCCGGGCG
>NW_022605602.1:412986-413145 GCF_008692095.1 Etheostoma spectabile | reverse complement strand
GGAAGGAGCGGGACACGGAGCTAGATGGACGCTGGCTGCCTACGTGTTCACGTAACTTTATACATCCTCAAACTGGCTGGAATCGTTGCACACATCCTCTCCAAGGAGCGCACCAGCAGTGACATTGTCCGGAGGAAGTTCAGGCAGAACTGGCAGAGG
>NW_022605602.1:412472-412976 GCF_008692095.1 Etheostoma spectabile | reverse complement strand
CTGAGACACGAGTTTAGAGAGGAGAAAAGGGAGCGGGGGGGGAGGCACAGGTCCGAGCAGCGCTGCCCACCACAGCAGACACCAACACAGAGGCAGTGACAGGTTAGGTTAGGTTATAAATGTTCAAATAAGATACTTTTAGGTGTTATTTGCATATTATAAGTTATGTTGAATGAATTTACACACCATATTTTACAGATGTGAATGGAATAATTATGTTTTACTACGCCATGATATGAATTATTGAAACACCTGGGCAACTCAAGTGTCTAATTAAACACGTGAAATTTTACATTTTGGTGTTATTTTGCTTTTCTAAAGATATCCTAACACAATACCTGCATTAATATTGCAATTAGGTATTTATCATGACAGATTATAGAGTTTAGAATCTGGCGGTCAAAATGACCGCTCACGGCAGTTCTAGTGTCAAAAGTCCCAGATTCTGCTCATCTTCAGGCTCATAATTGTATTTTGAGGTTGTACCAGAATAGGTTTCCATGG
>NW_022605602.1:412085-412462 GCF_008692095.1 Etheostoma spectabile | reverse complement strand
AAAAAACACCACATTTTTGTTGTACTGCACATTGCTGCAGATCCCGTTTCCACCCTGTGTGTTCAGGTCTCTGTTTTAGAGCTGTTTTTAGATGTAGACTAGTAAAGTGTAAGCAGGTCTCCCATTGGAACGGCTTATGAAAGAGGGTTTCCATCAATCAAAGAAATGTAGTCTAGTTGGAATCCATGGATTGGAGATAAATAAACCATCTGCCCCCCCCCCTTACTTTGCAAATTACATCTACGCCCCAGCGTTTCTTCATTGGATTTTATTAATGGAGAGTTAAACCCCACACTGTCTTGTATTCTTCCCAGCAGTACTTCAGAGATGTCTTCCATATATATTTTGGCTTTCAGCAATTCAGAGCAAGCTCCCCC
>NW_022605602.1:410496-412075 GCF_008692095.1 Etheostoma spectabile | reverse complement strand
GCCTTTATTATGGGTAATGGGGTTTTAATGGCGCTGTCGCTGGGGTTTAAGGAGAGCACGATGAAGTGCACACCTGAAGTGTATCGAAGGCTGGTTTACACAATGCATACTGAAGAAGCTTTAACTTCTTAATGAAGAAACATTCATTCATACTGGTGCCATTGGAAAAGCTCGCATTGGAAAGTTCATTTTCTCCACAGTCGTGACACATTAGCGGCAAACTCAAGTACTTAACATGCACTTATTTTCTCTACTCCTGCAGGGAAAATAAAGGGATCAGCAGGAAAGATTTTTTCCTACAAAGCATCACAGCTTCCTCTCAACTATTCAACTAAACCTCCATCTTAACAACTCATTTAAGATATTGACTTCTGAAATCTGATTTTCCAGGAACAATAAAGCTTAGAAAGGCTCGGAGAGCAGCCGTTTCGGGCCTGTCGTGTCTTCTAAAAAATAAAAATGTCTGGCAGCCCGCTGTTCAATTAATCATCCGTCGCTGCAGAAGGAGGTGCATGATGGTCCGGCAGCAGCTACTGGATTTGTAGTAATGCAAAATGTTTTCTTTCCATCATCCCCTTACAACGCACAATTAACATTTGATAGGTCCACAATAAAATTAGCATGGCCTTGATGGACTTTGTTTAACAGCTGAGTAACTACTACGCATTCTCATGGACAAATTCACATTATCTTCCTCGAAATTGTGGTGACCGTTTAGACAGTTTAGCCGACAAAAAAAGTGAATAGTTAAGTTAAGGCACCAAAATGACTAAGATTAGAAAAAACACCTGTTTCCTGGAGAAAGTCTTGTGTTTTCTCCCTAACTTCTCCAGGACATGAACACCTGTTTCCTGGTGAAAGTCTTGTGTTTTCTCCTTAACTTCTCCAGGACATGAACACCTGTTTCCTGGTGAAAGTCTTGTGTTTTCTCCTTAACTTCTCCAGGACATGAACACCTGTTTTGGAGAAGTCTTGGTGTTTTCTCCTTAACTTCTCCAGGACTGAACACCTGTTTCCTGGTGAAAGTCTTGTGTTTTCTCCTTAACTTCTCATGACATGAACACCTGTTTCGGTGAAAGTTTTGTTTTCTCCTAACTTCTCCAGGACATGAACACCTGTTTCCTGGTGAAGTCTTGTGTTTTCTCCTTAACTTCTCCAGGACATGAACACCTTTTTCCTGTGAAAGTCTTGTGTTTTCTCCTTAACTTCTCCAGCCGTGAAACCTGTTTCCTGGTGAAAGTCTTGTGTTTTCTCCTTAACTTCTCCAGGACATGAACACCTGTTTCCTGGTGAAAGTCTTGTGTTTTCTCCTTAACTTCTCCAGGACATGAACACCTGTTTCCTGGTGAAAGTCTTGTGTTTTCTCCTTAACTTCTCCAGGACATGAACACCGGTTTCCTGGTGAAAGTTTTCAAAATTGCGAGTCGCACCAAACTCACACTTGCTGCATGTCATTCCCCCTATCACCACCAGATGTCAGTCGAGTGAAGATGTGAGTAGTGCATGCGTCACTTTGCGACAAGCTGCAAATAAGATGCTAACGAGAGACTTCTGTAACGTCAACACAGTAAAAATGGAC
>NW_022605602.1:409428-410486 GCF_008692095.1 Etheostoma spectabile | reverse complement strand
ACCAAGTTGGTTCACTGCTAGCTTAGCTACAAGTTAGCACCAAACACAACAAAGGCTGTCGGTTAAATGGTGTTTTGAGCTAACGTTAGCATCAGACAACCATAGCTAGCTACATCTCTGAAATGATTGCCATCTTTTGTTGTTGTTTGTAATGAGAAAAGTTTATTATTTCATGGATTTCATAAAATTCAGTATGACATGTTGCCGTTAACCATGCAGCAGGATTTGCGGATTTAGCTGTCCTATATAAAGGCCTTTTTATAAATAAAAGAAATACCTTCCATCTGCTTTGAATGGTGGCTTGTTGTTTTTCTGTTAAATAAAAATGCAAATGCTTTTAACTTCACGTACATTAACTTCCAAATGAGTTCACAGTCAACATTAATAAATAGTGAGTGCTTATAAATAATGTGCTCACATGTGGGTTTTTTGGCAGTGCACGGCTTGTTTGTTATGGAATAAAAAAACTCCACTTTTTGGAAGGACATTTGTGTTTTTGAAAAATCTCAGTGCGATCAATGAAACATCAAGGGGATCAAATCCGTCACCGTTACCATTACCAACACGCCCGCTCGACTTTGAACACAACACGGTGCAACCCGCCAAGGAGGAATGCTAATTACACTAATTACAAAACATAGATGTTATCCTCCGTGTGATGTGACCCACAAATGGAAGTGGATGGATGTGCCATTTTGGCGTCGATAATTGCACGTTCCCATTTTACTGCGGATGAGTGCATTAGATGGAGAACTCTTTGAAGCATCCTGGCTGTTTTGCTGCACAGAGGTCTCTTCCATAAAACCCATTAGCTTCAGTGTGACAGTGGGCTGAGAGCTCGCGCTGAAATCAGCCGACGCTTTCTCACGTTGACCCTGAATGCAGCCTGAGAGCGTCTGGGGCTTCAGATGAGGACTGCTGCTGAGCAGTAATTACATGACAACCTTTAAATAACTGGAGCCCATAGCTGCCATTTGATAATGTGTCTGTGCTGGTTTGTCAGGGAGAATATGGCCACGATCGTGTGTGTGTGTGTGTGTGTGTGTGTGTGTGTGTGT
>NW_022605602.1:403434-409418 GCF_008692095.1 Etheostoma spectabile | reverse complement strand
GTGTGTGTGTGTGTGTGTGTGTGTGTGTGTGTGTCTGGCACAGAGCAGAGCAGCAATTCATCACAGTGGCTTTGGCAGGAAAAAATACTCCATTAAGGCCCAAGAGTGGACTTTATATTTTTGCTGTTGGGTGGAAACTATTTTTCTATGAATTTGGTGATTTTCATGATTTAGGATCAGCTGGAGAAACATATTGCTCTTTGCAACAACATCAATCCTGTTCTTCTCTGAAGTTGGAGACCTACAAGAGACATATTTTAAAATGATTGGTTGAAACGCTGTGCAAGACTTCCAAAATGTTGGACATACATCTGCAGGATAAAGCCTGAAACGACAGGACGTCTTCTCTATCCATGTTGTCGTCAACATCAACCTTCGATTAACTAGCAAGCTAATTACATTTAATCATGTATCCAGCTAATTTAAATAGCTCACATTACTGAGGTCTGGCAACGTGAGACTACACTTCCCATGATGCATCATGGAAGTATTTTTGCTTTTTACGAATCCCCTAAAAACAAGGACTAAAACCCCAAGCATGGCATCACCAGTCCAAATTGAAAATCCACATTAATCTGAAAACTTCTCCATTCATTTTTTACTTCCAAGGTTCAAGATTTCTTTGTCATACCACTGTATACACTGTCGTAAGAAAGTACGTGCACAAGTTCACAGCTTGAAAGAATACAGCACAGAAACAATTAAAAACACTGTGGACAAGTTGAGTTAGTAATTATGTGAATTAAAATAAATAAATGCTTAAATGAGTTTCCAACGGCCGTAGACCAACGTCTCTTTGGACGCAACTGGATAGATACAACAACAGACTTTAAAAAAGAGATGACGGCGTCTTTCCCGATTCCCTGAAAGGACGTCAGGTCGTGGCTTATATGGAGCAGAGGTGGTGATCCGGACCAGGTGTGCAGATTGCAGATTACAGCAGGTGTGTGCAGTTGGAGAATCAGCAGTGATGCATTCAGGAAGCTCAGGACAAACAGACTTCAGGTCAGAGCAACACAAAACACCGGCTACACAGAGTCATGATGCCAGACCAAAATAAATCTATAGAAAACAACATCATCAAGTAAAAAAATCTAATCCTGAATATGATCAAAACCAGGACCAGACTCTTAACCCAGACCCTGACGTGTCAGTCATGTAGGGCTGTACAATATATATTTGTGTAGGCTATATATATATATATATATATATATATATAGCCCTACGTTTCTCTTCCCTTAGCTGATTGGTTCTTGCCGTAATATGAATTCTACCAGTCGTCCAATAGGCTGTCGGCTGTGTATCAACCTGACTTCTGCACAACTCAACTGATGGTCCCACCTCCATTAATAATGCAAGAAAGTCCACTAATGAACCCTGACAAGGCCCACCTGTGGGGGGGGGGGGGGGGGGCACCATTTCAGGACTACCTCATGATCTCATTGGAGAACCCAAGGGGGGGGGGGGGGGTACTCTGAAGAAACTAGAATATAAGACATGTTTTCAGTTATTTCCATTTTTTTGTAAAGTACATATTCCACATGTGTTCATCCATATTCTGATGACCTTCAGTGATAATCACAGTGTAACGACATGAAATAAAGGAAACGCATCGATGAGAAGGTGGGTCCAACGTTGGGTTTGCCTGACTTATATATTACTATATATATATATATAATATGTATATAATATAGTACGTGCGTAAATAAAACACATCGGCTGTGAAAGGCTGCCACATATCGCATGGACACAAAACAGATCTTTGTTGTGTTATTTGAAAGAAAGTGTCTTAAGAAAACATTCTTTTTTGTTAGTGGTGCGTTTAATATTAAACATAATGTCCATAAAATAATTTTGGAAAGGCCTTTCTTTAGTTTTGAATTCAACACGCAATTTGTTGTGTTGAAGGAGAACACTGAAAGCAGCAGAGTCCATTTTAACATCTGTTTATGTATTATTATGTTTATGACATTCATCATTATCACATAACTTCCTCGTGTCATGGCTGCAGAAGATCCGTGACCTCACCCTGAAGACGCCGCCATTTCCCTGCATCACTGTGATTGGTGGTCAGAAAACAACACCCCCCCCCCCCCCGTTGTCGTCCTCGCCGCTGATCAATGCCCACAATTCCTCGCCACCAGACCTGAGTCCACGTTGGGCCGGCGGTCTAAAGCAGCTGTTTTCACCTCATTGGCCCAACTCTGCCGCAGCTCTCCCCCCCGCCCTGACACGGGCTGATTGGTGTGTCATTGAGCTCCCAGCTTTATTCGACTGTCCATCAAATCTGAAAGCTGAAGGGTCCCTGTCTTTCTGGTTAAACCCCCCCCCACCCACCCCCCCACCGAGGCCCGAGGGGCCCCGAGCACAAGGTCGCCAGGCGAGTGGCGTGCCGGCGCCCTTGGCAGGATGGGGTATAATATGAATACAATCATGCTGAGTGGCGAAATAATGGCGCCGTAAATTCAATAAACAACCCGGTGGAACTGACATCACCTTCCTTTGATGACATCTTTTTCTGACAGGACAAAGTAATACAGCGCTCCCCCGAGAGTCCCTGAAAACAGTCAATTTCTCTGTACTAAATGTCAAGGCAGCCACGCGCGGAAATATGGAAATGGGAGAGCGGAGGAGGAGGCACTTAACGGAGAGAAGAGGACACCTGCTATCAGCAGGAATCCCACTCTCCACCTGTCTGAGCATCTGAATCTCTGGAGAGAAGAGACACTGTTAACCACACGCAGAGCAGGAGGATGCAGAACAGGAGGACACAGAGCAGGAGGACGCAGAGCAGGAGGACGCAGAGTGGAGGATTCAGAACAGGAGGACACAGAGCAGGAGGACGCAGAGCAGGAGGACGCAGAGCAGGACGCAGACCAGGAGGACGCAGAGCAGGAGGACGCAGAGTGGAGGATGCAGAACAGGAGGACGCAGAGCAGGAGGACGTAGAGCGGAGGACACAGAGCGGAGGACAGGTGGCCGAGGCACTGAGCTTTGTTGGAAACAGGAAGCCTTCAAAATTCAAAAACAGCATTTCAGATTCTGGCCTTCATCTGAACTGCAGATTGAAGGAAGTCATCTCCTCGCCCAGAGGGGTAACTGTAGGGGTTTTTATTTCACTTTCTTATAGAAGTAAGTGTAAATGTCCTTATAGGTGGAAACCTAAGTATTTGTATGTGTATGTGATGAGTTTTCTGTGTGTTTTCGTAGTTGTGTCATGACAACCTGATCTCACAGAATTCCTTGAAATGAACACGGCCCCTCAAGTTAAGTAAAAGGTTATGGCTGGGCGGGACATCAAGGTGTTGTGTTTAGGAGAAGAAGAACGGGACAGTTGGGTTTAGGAGAAGAAGAACAGGACAGTTGGGTTTAGGAGAAGAAGAACAGGACAGTTGACATTACACACACACACATGCTCAGGTCCTATACATGCACTAATTGAGCGATGTCAGAGTGTGGGGGGGGCTGCCCATGGAAAGGCACCCCGAGCAGTTGGGGGTTCAGTGCCTTGCCCAAGGGTGAACTGGCACCTCTCCAGCTACCACTCCATCACCATACTTTGGTCCGTGCGGGGACTCGTCAAACAACCCAACCCCTCTCTGTTAAAACCTATTATATACACACATATATATGCACGTATACATATTTAAAACTCACAGAAGAAAGTAGTAGCCTTTGTGATGCGTTTGGCTCGTAAATTTAAATGAGAATCAAAGTCATTAAAAAAAAAAAAATCAAAGTTATTTTAAAATATAATTGTAACCAGGGTGACTCAAGATAACGATTATAACAATTATAATGATTACTCATGCAGGCCTAGTTTGGAGGCAGCATTACTTGAATATTTCCATTATTGTAGATTTCTTACATTTTCCTCCACTGTATTAAAGGGGAAATGTTGTACTTTTCCTGCTTCGGAGGCAATTTTTACACATTTTTGTGTTTAATTCGTCATGTCCATAGTGTGTAAAGGCCTCAACCCGGTTAGGTGCATTATAATCCAGTTAATATAATTATTGTCCGTTATAAATACAGTTCTCTCTTTGTCTGGACTCAGGTACCTCGCCCTCTTGCAGGGGAGCCGGGTCTGCAGGGGAGCCGGGTCTGAAAGGGAGCTGGGTCTGCATGGGAGCCGGGTCTGCAGGGGAGCCAGGTCTGCATGGGGGCCGGGTCTACAGGGGAGCCAGGTCTGCATGGGAGCCGGGTCTGCAGGGGAGCCGGGTCTGCAGGGGAGCCGGGTCTGCAGGGGAGGGAAAGGGATGTTGCAGTGAAGAATAGGGGGGGGTCAAATATTTTTGTCACTGGCCTTCAATAGTTCAGGTCATGTCTGCAGTAAAAGAACAACGTGGAAGATGATTTCTGGTAACTACATGTCTCCAGCATTATTTTGGACTCTTTGGATTTGGCTATGTCTTTATTTTAATTTAAAAGGCTCTGTTTACACTTGGTTGTATAATGTAATGTGTTTTGATGCTGATGGACATCTTTCAAAGAATATTTTTGGGGGCTTTTCCGTCTTTAATGGACAGGACAGCTAGCTGAGAAAGGGGGGGAAGACATGCAAGAAACTGTCACAGGTCGGACTCAAACCCTGGACCTCTGCATCCAGGCATACACCTCTAAGTATATGTGCGCCTGCTCTACCACTGAACCAACCCGGCCACAATGACCTTTTAAGCTTTGATGGTTCATCAAAACCGCGTGTGTGAATTCTCGACATTTAGGGGTCTGTAATTATTTTTTGCCAAATAAACAACAGCATACTGTATATTTAACCGAAAACATGAACTTTGGGTTTAAACTGACATTAATGTTCTCGCTAAAATGATGCTTTAAAAATGACAAGAAGTGAAAGGCACAATGCATTTTAACTGTTAAAAAAGAACTTGTTCCTGACATTGGAGCAACCTCCATCAAAGCCTCCTTAAAACACTTGTATTAATTATCATTTTACCAACTTAGTGCAGGTTTAAAGTGCTCTGGCTGTGGAGGGATAAGGAGCAGGACAGTATTGTGGAACATAAGCAGAAACTGTCCCTGCAAACCTCAGCGAGCGCAGCTGGCGTCTCGCTGCGTGTTTTGACATATCTGCTGCATGTTTGCATGTATCCGTGACTCGGGGAGATGTTCCGAGGTCTTCCCGGCGTTCGATGCTATTACTCCTCATGTTTTCTCCGGTAGATCTGCAGGCCGGCTCTGTGACACCCCTCTGCCCTCCCTCCCCCCCCCCGGGGTCCGCCTCCCCCCTGCTGCATCCAGACTTGTCAGAGCAGATTCTCGTCAAATTACCGATGTCCTGCATCGGGGTAATTGCTTGCCAAACCCACTCCACTGATGCTAATTTAAGGGGTCGCCAGTGATGGAGATAATGCCAAATTGGTTTTGAGATTTTGAGATGTTTACTCGGCATGGATAGATAGATATGTGGGACCTTAAATCAGGAAAAAGAAAAAAAGGAGAAGGAATGAAATAAGGTTCTGTGCGGAGAATGCTGATATGGCATCACTCATCATCTGAGAGGACGGATACATCTCTCCCTTCCCTGCAGCTTGCTTCTCACAGAACAAATAAAGTATATCTGGAAGGCTCATGGTGCCACATAGCAGACTCAGTCATAACGCCTCCTCCCTTGTCTCCGTAATGTTCGATTGCCTCAGCTAAGTAGCCATTAATCGCGGTCGGGCTAATGGCCGGAGTCCAGCTCGGCTGTGGTGTGACCTGACTCTCAATGAGGCGGAAAATGCGGCTCAAACCGGCGTCTCAGGCTCGGCGGCGGGGCGGGCCGCCGCAGGCCTCTCTGATGTTGATGTCACATGACGGGGCGAGGCACTCGATTGGCTCACCCAGTGGGAGACATCGGAGCCAGCAGCTCATTTGATGAGGATTAAACTCTGGAGGCTTCAAGGAGCTAAGCCGAGTCCTCTGGGGAAGAAGTGGCTAAGTTGGTGGTAGTGGTGGATTTGGGTAATGAGGAGGGGGGAGGG
>NW_022605602.1:402067-403424 GCF_008692095.1 Etheostoma spectabile | reverse complement strand
GGGGTTGCCATGGGTAAATTGGCAATGACAATTAATAAAGAGTGATAATTAACCAAGTTAGGAGGAGAGCGCCCTCCAGGGGAGAGGAAGAGCAGAAGTGCAAACGCAACGTCAGAACAACCAGACGTCACCAGGACTAAACCCAGAGACCTGCACACAGTTCAATAATAATCATAATAATAATAATAACAATAATGGATCTTTTATTAGTCCCACAAGGGGAAATAACAATTCACACTCTGTTATTACACACAGGCCTACACACTCTACACTACACACTCGTGCTCAGGTCCTATACATGCACTAATGGAGAGATGTCAGAGAGAGGATCATCTCTGTGTTGTTGCATGTTTTAGCTCAGTGAGACATCAGTGTCGCATACTGGATGTGTGTCTCCAGATGCACATCCTGAGCCCTTATCCAATGGCAGACATGATGTACACCATGTATTGAAAAATCACTTTCAATCCAAGACCAACACCCAATTTTCACGTGAGGAGTAGTATAGGAGCGGTCAGTAAATCAATGATCACAATGATCCCTTTCTTTATTAACATCAACATAAATAAACTTGTTTTAACCCTCGTGTTGTCTTCATGTCGACCTGCAACGTTGTGTTTTTCTGGGATGAAATTTCAACATTTTGTTGTTCTTTTTCTGCACTTTTCTAGATGTTTTTTCTCACAAAATGCAGTTGAAAAATAGTTTGCCCTTCTGTTCTCTAGTCACACACACCTGAGCCAGGTGAGGTCTACATATGAAGGTAACACCCCCTGACATCATCATCATCATGGGTCATACAACACAAGGACAAAAAGAACAAAAACCTAAGAAAAAGTTAAAAACATTGATAAAAAAGCATCAACAAAAGTGTTGATTTTACATTTTGACGGGAAGACACCATGAGGGTTGAGTAAGATCCTTTGTTAACAGCTGGTCTCCCCTAATTATTGGAAGATTTGTCCTGCAGACGCTAGCAGAACCGAGGCCCGCCGCATCCACCGCCGCGGTCAAACCCCCAACCCCGCCGACGGCCCCGGATGTTTGAGTGAACCAACATTTCAGAGGCTAATGCAATATTTTGTCATCCTGCATTGTCCCCCTTGGTCTTTCCCTTTCCTTTCACACCTTTTGTCACTTCACTTCACTTCCTTTCCTTTTCTTTTACAGCGAACGCTCGACGCCGCCGCTTCGGGACTTAACAAGCCTGGAAAAGAATTAAAATTCAACCAAATGATGAAACACTTGCAGCAAAGCGCCCTTGAAGGGTCGGCAGGGCCCGTTCTGAAAAGCAGCGAGGAGAGAGGGGGGGAAAAAAGAGAAAGTAGCAGGGTTTTTTTTTTTTTCCTCTTCACAG
>NW_022605602.1:397133-402057 GCF_008692095.1 Etheostoma spectabile | reverse complement strand
TAAGCTGCTGCTCCCAGCTTAAGGGCCTCTTAAATTGGAAAGGCGCTGGCCTATAGAGACATGTACCTGTCAAACAAATACCACACGCCTCTGATTCTCTCTCCTCGCTTTCTCTCCGGCCCCGTTCCTAAACTCTCAGATGGCATTCGAGGCAGACGCGGGGCGGCGCGGAGATTGTCGGGGTTTGAGAACAGAGACGGGGATTGGCCTCTCAGAGGTATCACAGCGCCGCTGCTGTCGGAGGAATTAGAAGACGAGCTCAGCGGGCCCGCCGCTGATCCGCTCAGAAGAGGTTTCTCACGGCTCAGGAGGACGGCTGGCGGTGGGGGGACGGACGGAGGACGGCTGGCGGTGGGGGGACGGACAGTGGCGGCACCGTTAGCGTGTGAAGATGAACGTGTTGGAGACAGAATGGTGGATTCTGGTCACTATTAGAGCCTGACCGATGCTACTATTTGGATCTAACAATCCGATATGCCAATATATTGCCCCACATATGTATTTTTTTTAAATCCAAAAACACGTAACAAAACATTAGTTATTTGTAGTTATTTATGAGTTCTCACTACAATAATATGATAATAATTAGTTTATTGGCCCAACAGAACATCAAAATATATTAAAGTTCTGATGAATACAATGTAGAAAAATACAGAATTAAGATATAAAACTTAAAGTCCTTTGAACAAAAACACCTTAACAAAAAGATAATCAGTGTTGCCAACAGGGACGTTGTAGAGCGTCCTCTGGTGGACAGACTATGTAACACCATCACTAACAGGGACGTTGTAGAGCGTCCTCCTGGTGGACAGACATGCACACCACCACTAACAGGGACGTTGTAGAGCGTCCTCTGGTGGACAGACTATGCACCACCATCACTAACAGGACGTTGTGAGCGTCCTCTGGTGGACAGACTATGCACCCATCACTAACAGGGACGTGGTAGAGCGTCCTCTGGTGGACAGACTATGCAACGCCATCACTAACAGGGACGTTGTAGAGCGTCCTCTGGTGGACACGCTATGCAACGCCATCCTAACAGGACGTTGTGAGCGTCCTCTGGTGGACAGACTATGCAAACGCCATCACTAACAGGGACGTTGAAGAGCGTCCTCTGGTGGACAGACTATCAACGCCATCACTAACAGGGACGTTGTAGAGCGTCCTCTGGTGACAGACTATCAACGCCATCACTAACAGACGTTGTAGAGCTTCTCTGGTGGACAGACTATGTAACGCCATCACTAACAGGGACGTTGTAGAGCGTCCTCTGGTGGACAGACTGTCAACCATCACTACAGGGACGTTGTAGAGCGTCCTCTGGTGGACAGACTATGCAACGCCATCACTAACAGGACTGTTGTAGAGCGTCCTCTTGTGGACAGACTATGCAACGCCATCACTAACAGGGACGTTGTAGAGCGTCCTCTGGTGGACAGACTATGCAACGCCATCACTAACAGGGACGTTGTAGAGCGTCCTCTGGTGGACAGACTATGCAGCACCATCACTCATAACAGGGTTTTTATTATATTTTTTAAATATTCATTCATCAGAATCATTTATTTGTCATTATAAATGATTTAATATTCAGATTAATGTGAATGAATATTCATCAGAATCATTTATTTTTATCTGCCATTATAAATGTCGATACCGAGAGATTGTGAAATGCCTAATATCAGCCGATAATATCGGCCCGCCAATGTATCGGTCGAGCTCTGGTCACTATAAGGGAACTTTAATAAGTTTAGTTATTTCAATGTATTTAAATGCTGCAATTTGATGCATTAATGCAACATTTTAAACAGAAAAAAAGTTGATGTATTCATGGGGCTCAATGCACAAAAAGCATCCAGCATTTCCAAAGCATGAGCTGGTGTTTTTATAAAACCAGACTTCAGACCAGCGTACACACGGTTTTCTAGAATGACGAGAGGATAATGGGCGTGACTGTTAGACATATCCTGAAAGTCTTGCGTTTTCTCCTTAACTTCTCCAGGACATGAACACCTGTTTCCTGGTGAAAGTCTTGTGTTTTCCTCCTTATATTCTCCATACGACACCTGTTTTCCTGTGAAGTCTGGTGTTTTCTCCTTAACTCTCTCCAGACATGAACACCTGTTTCGGAGAAAGTCTTGTGTTTTCCTCCTTACTTTCTCCAGGACATGAACACTGTTTTCCTGGTGAAAGTCTTGTGTGTTTCCTCTCTTAACTTCTCCAGGACATGAACACCTGTTTCCTGGTGAAATCTTGTGTTTCCCTCCTTATTCTCCAGGACATGAAACACCTGTTTCCTGGTGAAAGTCGTGTTTTTTTTTCCTTCATCTCCAGGACATGAACACCTGTTTCCTGGAGAAAGTCTTGTGTTTTCTCCTTAACTTCTCCAGGACAGGAACACCTGTTCCAGGTGAAAGTCTTGTGTTTTCTCCTTAACTTCTCCAGGACTAACCACCTGTTTCCAGGTGAAAGTCTTGTGTTTTTCCTCCTTACTTCTCTCGGACATGAACACCTGTTCCTGGTGAAAGTCTGGTGTTTTCTCCTTACTTCTCCGGACATGAACACCTGTTTCCTGGTGAAAGTCTTGTGTTTTCTCCTTAACTTCTCCAGGACATGAACACCTGTTTCCTGGTGAAAGTCTTGTGTTTTCTCCTTAACTTCTCCAGGGACATGTGTGTAGTTCAATGTATGATATTGCATCATGAGAACAGCCTGATATTTGAGCTGTTTTTAAAGATGTACTGTAAATATTCAGCAGGAACAACAGGGGATTTGGAGCTGCAGACGGGAGGTCAGAAAGTATTGAAAGATGAACTATCACTTTGTTGGTTTGGGTCTTTTTTTTATGGGATATGCAGAAAAACATCATATAATACCAGGCTTTTGCTTTCAATTACACAGGTGGGTCTGTCCGAAATGGAAAAATGTGTAAACATAATAACACAGCCGAACAATGGGCCAGCTTTGTATCAGGAACAGACAGTTATCAGTTCAGACACGGATATTACCCAACCCTCCAAGCTTGTATTGTTTTTCTTTTTTTTCTGATCTTTTATTTACATCATGCAGCCTTTGTTTTGTGAGCAGATGTGACTGTTTTTTTAATTGATGTGTATTGCTCCAGCTGCCAAGATTGATCGTTTAATCGGTTAGTTTTCCTCCATCAAATGAAGAAGGAAACTATTAAGACAGTCGGTCCGTGATCGATTGCCGAGCTTTCTCTTTCACTTACATACTGACATCAAGCGCGCCGGTGTTTTTTTTTTTTTTACAACACGATGTGTTTCACGCTATCATACTTCCACAAGAAGCTGCTTACTTTGTATAAAGTAGGAACTATAAATATTCCATTTTAGCATCAATGAATCTGTTAATGAAAGCAGTAAAAAGTCATCTATCTATATTACTTCAGCCTGGCTCGACCTAGTCCCTCCTCCTCCTCATCCTGGTTTGACCTAGTCCCTCCTCCTCCTCATCCTGGTTTGACCTAGTCCCTCCTCCTCCTCATCCTGGTTGACCTAGTCCCTCCTCCTCCTCATCCTGGTTTGACCTAGTCCCTCCTCCCAGCCTGATGGTCGACTAGTCCCACCTCCTCATCCTGGTTTGACCTAGTCCCTCCTCCTCCTCATCCTGCTTTGACCTAGTCCCTCCTCCTCCTCATCCTGGTTTGACCTAGTCCCTCCTCCTCCTCATCCAGGTTGCACAGAGGTCAAGCCTCGCTTTATCGGTTATCCTGGATTTATAAACTGGAATCAAAGGAACCATTTTGCTCTCTGCTCTCGCTCTGCAGTCTCAGACTTAACCCTTAAAAATTCAGTCTTGATTCTGGATCCTTGGACTCCCTGTCCCCCCCCGTGAATCCTCCTCACCGAAGCTGTTGTGTGTGTGTGTGTGTGTGTGTGTGTGTTCCCATCCCTCGGCTGGCTGTCAGTCTATCACAGCGTCACGCTTGGACTGGCTTCCCCTCCCCGTCGGGGGGAATTGATCTGTTTGGTCCCCCGACGCTCCCTGTTAGCATCGATTACCGCCGGTCCGCCGCCTCGGTAAAGAAAACGTTTGAAGCTTTCATTTCCCCCCCCCTTATTTTTAGAGTCACAGCGAGGTGAGCGCTTCATCACAGCCTCATACTCATGCAAAATACTACGAATGACAGCCACGCTGCTTTCAGGCTTTTTCCTTTTCTTTCTTTTTTGCTCCCTTGAACCCGGAGTGTTTTTGTTTTTAGTCGCGAGCTGTGGGCAGGAGGGGCAGTTAGCGTGTGCTGTGATGGGAAGCTGAGAGCTGAATTACCGCTAATGGCTGCGGCTGAAGGAGCCAGAAGGTTTTACGATGAAGTCGGCGTTTTCCCTCAGATTTAAAGTGTCTCGTTTGAGGCCTGTTAGTGTTCAGCGCTGCGTTCACCGGCTCGTTGTGTTCCCCTCGTTTGGACTCAGTCTATTTTCAAGGTGATAAAAGAGCCGATGATTAAAACCTGTGATGAAAGCGCGAGGACAAGACCTGCAGCGGTGGATGTTTAAACGACTATAGAAGAGTCAGGAACCCAGATTATTATTATTTGTTTATTTAGTATTAGTGGTGTGTGTTGTGTGTGTGTGTGGTTGTGTGTGTGTGGTGTGTGTGTGGTGTGTGAGTGTGTGCTTGTGTATGTGTGGCTTTGTGTCTGTATATGTGTGTCTGTGTTTCTGTTTGTTTCTGTGTGTGTATCTGTGTGGTGTTCTGTGTGTGGTGGTGTGTGTTGTACTGTGTGTGTGTGTGTGTGTGTCTGTGTTTGTGTGTGTGTGTATCTGTGGTTTTCTATGCCTTGTGTGGTGTGTGTGTGTGTGTGTGTGTGTGTGTGTGTTGTGTGTGTGTGTGTGCTTGTGTATGTGTGGCTTGGTGTCTGTATATGTGTGTCTGTGTTTCTGTTTGTTTCTATGTGTGT
>NW_022605602.1:389608-397108 GCF_008692095.1 Etheostoma spectabile | reverse complement strand
GTTTGCTTTTGTTTTTGTTTGTGTTTTATGTTTTGTTTGTGTTTTCTGTTTGGATGCATAATGCAACAATTTAAACAGAAAAAAAGTTGATGTATTCATGGGGCTCAATGCACAAAAAGCATCCAGCATTTCCAAAGCATGAGCTGGTGTTTTTAAAAACCAACTTCAGACCAGCGTACACACGGTTTTCTAGAATGACGAGAGGATAATGGGCGTGACTGTTAGACATATCCTGAAAGTCTGCGTGTTTCTCCTTAACTTCTCCAGGACATGACACCTGTTTCCTGGTGAAAGTCTTGTGTTTTCTCCTTAATTCTCCAGGACATGAACACCTGTTTCCTGGTGAAAGTCTGGTGTTTTCTCCTTAACTTCTCCAGGACATGAACACCTGTTTCTGGAGAAAGTCTGTGTTTTCTCCTTAACTTCTCCAGGACATGAACACCTGTTTTCCTGGTGAAAGTCTTGTGTTTTCTCCTTAACTTCTCCAGGACATGAACACCTGGTTTCCTGTGAAAGTCTTGTGTTTTCCTCCTTAATTTCTCCAGGACATGAAACACCTGTTCCTGGTGAAAGTCTTGTGTTTTTTCCTTAACTTCTCCAGAGACATGAACACCTGTTCTGGAGAAAGTCTTGTGTTTTCTCCTAACTTCTCCAGGACATGAACACCTGTTCCAGGTGAAGTCTTGTGTTTTCTCCTAACTTCTCCAGGACATAAACACCTGTTTCCAGGTGAAAGTCTGTGTTTTCTCCTTAACTTCTCAGGACATGAACACCGTTTCCTGGTGAAAGTCTGGTGTTTTCTCCTTAACTTCTCCAGGACATGAACCACCTGTTTCCTGGTGAAGTCTGTGTTTTCTCCTTAACTTCTCCAGGACATGAACACCTGTTTCCTGGTGAAAGTCTTGTGTTTTCTCTTAACTTCTCCAGGGACATGTGTGTAGTTCAATGTATGATATTGCATCATGAGAACAGCCTGATATTTGAGCTGTTTTTAAAGATGTACTGTAAATATTCAGCAGGAACAACAGGGAATTTGGAGCTGCAGACGGGATCGTAGAAGTATTGAAAGATGAACTATCACTTGTTGGTTGGGTTTTTTTTATGGGATATGCAGAAAAACATCAATAATACCAGGCTTTTGCTTTCAATTACACAGGTGGTCTGTCCGAAATGGAAAAAGTGTAAACATAATAACACAGCGAACAATGGGCAGCTTTGTATAGGAACAGACAGTATCAGTTCAGAACCGGATATACCCAACCCTCAAGCTTGTATGTTTTTTCTTTTTTTTTGATGTCTTTTATTTACATCATGCAGCCTGTTTTGTGAGCAGAGGGACTGTTTTTTAATTGATGTGTATTGCTCCAGCTGCCAAGATTGATCGTTTAATCGGTTAGTTTTCCTCCATCAAATGAAGAAGGAAACTATTAAGACAGTCGGTCCGTGATCGATTGCCGAGCTTTCTCTTTACATTACATACGTGACATCACAGCGGCCGTGTTTCTTTTTTTTTTTACAAACGATGTGTTTCACGCTATCATACTTCCACAAGAAGCTGCTTACTTTGTATAAAGTAGGAACTATAAATATTCCATTTTAGCATCAATGAATCTGTTAATGAAAGCAGTAAAAAGTCATCTATCTATATTACTTCAGCCTGGCTCGACCTAGTCCCTCCTCCTCCTCATCCTGGTTTGACCTAGTCCCTCCTCCTCCTCATCCTGGTTTGACCTAGTCCCTCCTCCTCCTCATCCTGGTTTGACCTAGTCCCTCCTCCTCCTCATCCTGGTTTGACCAGTCCCTCCCCCAGACCCCTGATGGTCGACTAGTCCCACCTCCATCCTGGTTGACCTAGTCCCTCCTCCCCCATCCTGCTTTGACCTAGTCCTCCTCCTCCTCTCCGGTTGACCTAGTCCCTCCTCCTCCTCATCCAGGTTGCACAGAGGTCAAGCCTCGCTTTATCGGTTATCCTGGATTTATAAACTGGAATCAAAGGAACCATTTTGCTCTCTGCTCTCGCTCTGCAGTCTCAGACTTAACCCTTAAAAATTCAGTCTTGATTCTGGATCCTTGGACTCTCCTGTGCCCGCCCCCCGTGAATCCTCCTGCACCGAAGCTGTGTGTGTGTGTGTGTGTGTGTGTGTGTGTGTTCCCATCCCTCTGCTGGCTGTCAGTCTATCACAGCGTCACGCTTGAAGCTGGCTTCCCCTCCCTCCGTCGGGGGGGGAATTGATCTGTTTGGTCCCCCGACGCTCCCTGTTAGCATCGATTAACCGCCGAGTCACGCCGCCTCGGTAAAGAAAACGTTTGAAGCTTTCATTTCCCCCCCCCCTTAATTATTTAGAGTCACAGCGAGGTGAGCGCTCATCACAGCCTCATACATCATGCAAAATACTACGAATGACAGCCACGCTGCTTTCAGGGCTTTTTCCTTTTCTTTCTTTTTTGCTCCCGTGAACCCGGAGTGTTTGTTTTTAGTCGCGAGCTGTGGGGCAGGAGGGGCAGTTAGCGTGTGCTGTGATGGGAAGCTGAGAGCTGAATTACCGCTAATGGCTGCGGCTGAGAGGAGCCAGGAAGGGTTTTACGGATGAAGTCGTGCGTTTTCCCTCAGATTTAAAGGTCTCTCTGTGAGGCCTGTTAGTGTTCAGCGCTGCGTTCACCGGCTCGTTGTGTTCCCCTCGTTTGGACTCAGTCTATTTTCAAGGTGATAAAAGAGCCGAGTGATTAAAACGCTGTGATGAAAGCAGCCGAGGACAAGAACGCTGCAGCGGTGGATGTTTATACGACTATAGAGAGAGTCAGGAACCCAGATTTATTATTAGTGGTTTATTTAGTATTAGTGTGTGTGTGTGTGTGTGTGTGTGTGTGGTGTGGTTGTGGTGTGTGTGTGTGTGAGTGTGTGCTGTTGTATGTGGTGTTTGTGTCTGTATTGTGTGTCTGTGTTCTGTTTGTTTCTGTTGTGTATCGTGTGGTGTTTCTGTGTGTGTGTGGTGTGTGTGTGATCTGTGTGTGTGTGTGTGTGTGTCTGTGTTTGTGTGTGTGGTGTATCTGTGTTTTCTATGTGCCTGTGTGTGTTGTGTGTTGTGTGTGTGTGTGTGGGTGTGGTGTGTGGTGTGTGTGCTGTGTGTGCTGGGTTGGTGTGGCTTGTGTCTGTATAGTGTTGTCTGTGTTTTGTTTGTTTCTAGTGTGTGTATCTGTGTGTTTCTGTGTGTGTGTGTGGTGTGTGTATCTGTGGGTGGTGTGTGTGTGTTGGTGTGTGTGTGGTGTGTTTGTGTGTATGGGTTGTGTGTGTGTGTGTTGGTGTGTGTGGTGTGTGTTGTGTGTCTGTTTGCCCGGCATAGTGTTTCTGCATTTCACCAAGTCAGAATTAAAGAGCTCATATTCTGCTCATTTCAGGTTTATAATTGTAGGTAGAGGTTGTACCAGAAAGGTTTATGTGGTTTCAATTTTTTTTAAAGACCATATTTTTCACCGTGTGTGTGAGCTCTCTGTTTAGCTACAGAATGAGACATCTCACTACTGTTCCATCCTGTCAGAAGTAGAGTATGGGGCCGTACAGTGCCTAGGTAAGGACTACTAGCCAGTCAGGAGCAGAGTATGAGGCCCTGACAGTACCTAGGTAAGGACTACTAGCCAGTCAGAAGCAGAGTATGAGGGGTCCTGACAGTACCTAGGTAAGGATACTAGCCAGTCAGAAGCAAGAGTATGGAGGACCCTGACAGTACCTAGTAAGGACTACTAGCCAGTCAGAAGCAGAGTATGAGGGTTCCTGACCGTACCTAGGTAAGGACTACTAGCCAGTCAGAAGCAGAGATTGAGGACTCCCGACAGTACCTAGGTAAGGACTACTAGCCATCAGAAGCGAGTATGAGGGCCGACAGTACCTAGGTAAGGACTACTAGCCAGTCAGGAGCAGATATGAGGGGCCCTGAGTACCTAGGTAAGGACTACTAGCCAGTCAGGAGCAGAGTATGAGGGCCTGACAGTACCTAGGTAAGGACTACTAGCCAGTCAGGAGCAGAGTATGAGGTCCTGACAGTACCTAGGTAAGGACTACTAGCCAGTCAGGAGCAGAGGAACATATGCACTTTAAGACCTTTTTAAGACCAAATGAATGAAATTTAAACCCAAAGAAAGAAAAGCCAGTTGTGTAAAGCATGGACAGGTCTAAAGCACAACAAATAACCCCCCAGGAACTTTCTCGGTTGGTTACCAGTTCTGGAACCCAGATAACCCCCGATCGAAGATGGGAAGTGAAGGTGTGAAATATAATCACCGTGTCTTCGTGTAGCGCCGGTGGGTTCTCGTCTTCTACTCGCCAATTAGCGTTGACACATTTCTGACTGAGAAACTGTCCCGGGTTGCGAGAGGAGGCCCCTCAGAGCCGGGCCCAGCTTTTCATGTGGCACCTTGGGGGACGGAGCCGCAGCGGGAGACCTTCTCCGTGTGTTAATTGGCCGCGTCCACGTGCTCGTTAGCTCACAGGGCTTTTATTTTGGCGGTGGCCTTAAAGGGCCGGCCCCTCCGACGAGAACTCGATGACGCCGTCAGTTGCTAATTAACGGTGATTGAATCTGTCAGGAAATTACATGCAGGGGCAATTAAAAAAACGCCGACCCAGTTAGGGCGGGCGGTCGGTCAGGGCGGGTGGGGGGGGGGGGGGGGGGGGGGGTTCAGGGCGTTTTGAGGAGCCTTGAGGATGTTTCTGGAACAATCTTCCCCTTTTTGGCTGCTTTCACTTTACGTTTGATGTGTTGTTTTTATTTTTCTCGTCCACGGGTTCCTACCTGTGTGTTTTACATTGAAATAAAATCCTCCCAGCTCACAACTTCAAAAAAACAACTAAATCGTGTCTCCATTTACTTCCCGGGGTTACAACTGAAGTGCGTCTGCAGGCTTTTAGTTGTGTTTTTAATGTTGTTGTTTTTTGATTATCCGAGGAAAAAAAACAAAAAAACAGTCAAAATCAGATGTGTCACTTTTGATTTGCGCTCTTGTCTTCATGCTTGTTGGTGTGTAGTCGTGTGATTCCTCCTCTGGTGACAGTCCTCTCTCTCCTCCACACCCACTCCCTCCTCCCTCCCTCCCCTCCTCCCTCCCTTCCCTTCCTTCAGTCACACGCTCTCTTCGTTGTTGTTTGTTTGTTTGTTAATTACAGACTTTTTTTGACACCTGTGCCAACTCTGTGGTGCCATGAAACACAGCTTTCTGCACACAGATAAACACACACACGCACACACACTCACACACACACACACACACACACACACACACACACACACACACACACAAACTCATCCCCTTGTGTGCAATTACCTCTTCTTTACTATTTACCTCCCGCTGCACGCTAGCTGTTTTTGAAGGGTTGCAGGTAAACAAAACACATACACACACAAACACACACACACACACACACACATGCCTAGACACAGACAAACACACACACACACACACACACACACACACACACACACACACACAGATACACACTCACAGATTTAAATCCCTCAGCTGTTGAGTGGCATAGCGTTGGAGATAAATTGGCTGAAGGTCCCTCATCTGACGGGACCTGACCCTCCGTAAACGCAGTCCGTCACACACACACACACAAACCACACACACACACAAACACACACACACACACACACACACACACAACCTTGCAGGGTGTCAGGGGCTTCCTGTCAGAAGCTTCCGGTGGAGTCACGTCAGGTGCTCCCCCCCGGAGGCCGACAGCAGCAGATGGGTTCAGCGTGCGTTTCCAACAGTGGATAAAAAACACTATTCCCCCGACGCTCCGCTGCTGTTTATTGTCGATTGTCACAAACTTTATTATTCATTTGTATAGAACTTTTCATACAAGCAAATGTAAGCCCACCTTTTACACAACACACACACACACACACACACACACACAGAGATATATACACGTAATATGAAATCGCCCTGGCTACTCACACACACACACACACACACACACACACACACACACACACACACACACAACACACAGATATATACAGTACACATAATACAATGTACAGGTTAAACTCTGAACTATAGGCTATTGAGTGCGTGTACCCCTCCACCCCACCCCCCCCCCCCCCCTCCCCTTTCACATCTGCATTTTGGAAACTGAAATTTAAGTTTCGGTTCCCAAAACCCAGAAGAAGAACTCAAGTCAATGGCAACAATGTGATGCAATTTAAAGGATTTATGAGGAAGTAAATGGCTTCACGGCTATATAGACAATGCAGATGTGACCTGGCAACAGAAAGCAGAGACACGACAATAAGGACCTAGAACCATAACGAGAACGCGAGCCTTCAGAGAACAGAGGCGACTCGCCCCCGATAACCTGCAGGCCACGACAGAGAGCGAAAGCCAGGAAAAACACCCAGGCTGATTAAAAGTAAAAAAAAGACACCGGCTGACCAAGATGGAGTTGCCTGGGGACCGAGAGGAAGAGAAAGAGAGATGAAGGCAGGCCGAGTGAGATACATTTATATTATGTGATTAAAGTGGAAGGCCGGTGACAGACGGAGTGATGCAGTGGGAGTGGAGCGGCGGCTCCCTATCCTCTCTAATTGACCCCGGTTAGGATCCACACACCCTTTCCCCGGTGCACAAAGACCACCTAATTGCTGCAGCTGATTGAGTCCTGATAGAATTACGACTGCCAGGGAAGGTCATTAGGCTCGGATTCATCTTCCATCGCGGCGACGAGCGAAGCCGGCCTCCTTATTCGGCACGTTTTAACGAGCTCGCCGTGAGCTCTTTTGTCAGGAAGAAAATCCCACATGAAGCAAAAAAGAAAGCCGAACTGCTCGGGTTCGACGTGTGTGTGAGTGTGTGTGTGTGTGTGTGTGTGTGTGCGTTGCCTGCCTGTGATCCTGGATACACGGATCAATATCTGTGAGAGCGAACCACTTCCCCCCCCCCTGAAGGTGGAGGCGGGCGGAGCAGCGACGGAGGCTATCGGGGGGGTCAACCCACGCTTCCTGCAGCAGGAAGTGAGGCTCTCAGATGGACAGTAGCTCTGTTTCCATCCACATTTTTTTACCCAAATTATCCAAAAATGCCTTCTGGAAACAATAAAATTCGATGGAATTTCATGAATATCAACAAAGACAGATGGACGTGGACGGACGAGGAGACGAGAGACTTTCTGGATTTAATTTATCAGGAACTCGTGAAGAAAATGGCCGACAAAGGTTAGGACGAGCCGTGGGACGTCCTGCAGAGACAATGGAAGACACTCAGACAGAGAGACATGTCTAAAAAAAAAAAAAAGAGTCTCGCAGCGGTGCCGGGGGGGCAATAAAAGACACGTTGCATCTGCATGGTCATAGCGATGTGTTGATAGCGTGGTTGTTTTCTTATCATAGCTCGATATGTCCTATGAGCTGGAACCTGAGCTCTATTACAAACTGTCCCATAGTGATCATGTGATGTTGTCCCATAGTGATCATGTGATGTTGTCCCATAGTGATCATGTGA
>NW_022605602.1:379248-389591 GCF_008692095.1 Etheostoma spectabile | reverse complement strand
TCCCATAGTGATCATGTGATGTTGTCCCATAGTGATCATGTGATGTTGTCCCATAGTTGTCATGTGATGGAGATGGCAGCTATTTTGTCTAAAAACACTTTGTTGTTGTTGAATGTTGTGATTAAGGGAAAATTAAAGGAAACACTTAAAATGTCTCAAATCCATCAGATATATTGATCTGATCCCAAAACAGCGTCATGTGACGTCATCACCAGGTTTTTATCGGCTTTAAAGCCGTCGGATGGAAACTCACTTTCACCAGATTTATTCACAGGAGCTTTTTTATTCATGTCCTGGAGAAGTTAAGGAGAAAACACCAGACTTTCACCAGGAAACAGGTGTTCATGTCCTGGAGAAGTTAAGGAGATAAAACACAAGACTTTCAACCAGGAACTGTGTCATGTCCTGGAGAATTAAGGAGAAAACACAGACTTTCCCAGGAACAGTGTTCATGTCCTGGAGAAGTTAAGGAAAAACCAAGACTTTCACCAGGAAACAGGTGTTCATGTCCTGAAGGTTAAGGAGAAAACACAAGACTTCACCAGGAAACAGGTGTTCATGTCCTGGAGAAGTTAAGGAGAAAAACACAAGACTTTCCTCCAGGAAACAGTGTTTCATGTCCTGGAGAAGTAAAGGAGAAAACACAAGACTTTCACCAGGAAACAGGTGTTCATGTCCTGGAGAAGTTAAGGAGAAAACACAAGACTTTCACCAGGAAACAGGTGGTCATGTCCTGGAGAAGTTAAGGAGAAAACACAAGACTTTCACCAGGAAACTACTGAAGGCGACCTATGTTTTTCTGACATTCATAGTTCCCTGAAGATGAAGTCTACTGGTGATTATCAGCCGCTTCCTGTAGCACCACCATGTTTTATTTGACCAGAACTTAAGTTTCCAATCAGATCCCTGCAAAACCAAAGGCATTCCCATCAGCCTCAGCTGTACTCTGTGTTTATTTCTTGCTCACTACTGACAGATATGTGTACGTAGTTTAGCCGTGCACAGCCGAAGCTGTCAGTCGGCTGCAGGTGGTTGAGTGGTGCAGCTCCGTCCTTATGTTCTCCATCAGACGCTCTCTAGAAGACAACAGCTGATAACAGGATGTCTGGAAACTAATCCCTCGTAGAGCTGAACAACGTTGGACAATCTGCCTCGGTTTGAGTCGGAGGAAAATAAAACAGTGAAGTGAGAGAGAGTAAGAGAGGAGGAGACAAAAGGGAGAGCAGAATGACAACGCACGATGGATTTAGGTCTTAGAGGGAGAAGAGGAACATCGATGATGTCCGCTCCCCGGCTATTTTCAGGATTTACTGTGTGAATGTCTCACAGAGAGAGAGAGAGAGGGTGAGAGAGGGCGAGAGGACGAGAGAGGAGAGAGAGAGGGGGAGAGAGGTTGAGCGAGGAGGGTGAGGCAGAGAGGGTTGATGGAGAGAGAGGGGAGATGGATAGGAAGAAGAGAGAGGGGCGCGGAGAGACGGAGGGTGCGAGGAGAGGGTGAGGGGAGGGTGGCGGAGACGAGAGGAGAGAGAGAGAGGGGGGAGAGGTGAGGAGAGAAGGCAGGTGGAGGGGAGGATGGTGAGGAGAGGAGAGAGGGAGAGGAAGAGGAGAGGAGGCGGTGGATAGAGAGAGGATGGAGAGGAGAGTGAGATGAGGTGAGAGTGATAAGCAGGAGGGAGAGAGAGGGAGGGTTGAGAGAGGGAGGGAGGACGCTGTGGGAGGGAGAGGAGCGGGAGAGAAAGAGGAGAGAAAGAGGGTTGAGAGAGGGTGAGAGAGAGCGAGAAGCGAGAGAGGGTGAGGAGGGAAGCTGGAGGAGAGGGAGAGGAGAGAGAGGGGAGAGAGAGAGTAGAGAGGAGGGTGAAGAGGGGTGGGGAGGGAGGAGAGAGAGGAGGGAGGGTGCAGGGACAGAGAGGAGGTGGTGAGAGAGAGAGAGAGAGTGGTGTGAGAAGAGGGTGAGAAGAGGAGAGAGAGGGTAAGAGAGGAGGACGAGAGAGAGAGAGGAGAGGGTTGAGAGAGGGTGAGAGAGGTTGAGAGAGGAGAGAGAGGAGAGAGAGAGGAGAGAGGGTGAGAGAGGGTGAGAGAGAGGAGGGACGAGGAGGGGAGAGGGAGAGAGAGAGAGAGAGAGGGTGAGAGAGGTTGAGAGAGGGACGAGGAGAGAGAGAGGAGAGGAGGGTTGAGAGCGAGGTTGAGAGGGAGGGAGAGAGAGAGAGAGAGAGGGTGAGAGAGGTTGAGAGAGGAGAGAGAGAGAGAGAGAGGGTGAGAGAGGTTGAGAGAGGGAGAGAGAGGAGAGAGAGAGAGAGAGAGAGAGAGAGAGGGTGAGAGAGGGTGAGAGAGGGAGAGAGAGGGAGAGAGAGGGAGAGAGAGGGAGAGAGAGGCCTGCAGTGAGACTTTTGCTGTGTTCCAAATCGTGCACTTCTGTATTAAATACTAACTTTTTGAGTACATAGTGCGTTCACATTGTCGAAGTGCGGTCAAATGCAGTGCACTTAAGTACCCGGACTGTGCACTCAAAAACGGGCAGAGAGTTAAGTGTAGATCGATGGACACTTTCCTCACTCAACGGTCGCCATCTTGGCCACGTAGCGGAAGGGGCGGGGCTAACAAGCGTCGAAAAACTTTCGTTAATGGCGGCCGAAGACGCGATAGCGAGACATGACAGAGCAATACAAACGTAAGTTGAACATGAGTCTTTTTGTTATACTTATAACACATAATGCACCTGTATTTGTATATTTGGTTAATCTTACAGTTTTTGATGATATTTTTATCGCGAATTATAACGTTTATCGGGTTGATTACGTCGCAATCCTCTCATTCTCGCGAAAAAAAGAGGGCAGATACAGGCGACAACAAACACAATCACATTCATCTTGACGAGAAAAGCAGAAGTGTAGTTTTCACGGTCGACAACGGGGGGGGCGGGAACGCTCTCTGTCTGGGCGCAATTCACAATTTCACAGAAGAAGAAGAAGGAGGAGGAATGAGCTGTTGTGATCGTCATTTCCGGTAAGTACATCCATGAAGTGCGCAATTTGAGACGACGGTCCCCAGTCAAGTTTTACGCACTACGCGAGTAAGTACGTAGTGTACGAAGACATCTGAGACACACACTATGTGAGTCAACCGCTCCTCACTTCAACAGTTCATTGGAGGCTGCAGCAAAATGTCAAAAAAACCTCACTTATACCGTCACGGAGTCCTGAATATGGCTCAGTGTCCATTTAAATGTTCCAATGCTGGTGCAATCAGAGGGCCAGAGTCTGGGGTTAACCCTCTGGGCCCTGAGGCCATTTTTACAGTTTAATTTCCGTCTGGATTTATTTTATATAAAAGCTTCATCAACCCTGTTGTCTACAGTCAAGATATGAACATCATTGTTTTTAGGACAAATGGGTTATTGAGAGAATAGGGGGTTGCAGTGAGGGTCACTTGCATGATTTTAAAAATGGTGGTAGGGTCCTTAAGATAAATAAATAAATAAATAAAAATCGAAGAATCTTCCAGATAGTATTGATATCACAGATTCAGTAACCCTCTACAAAAACTTCTCTAGTATTGGAGTTACAGTGAAGAAATAATCATAAAATGTATACAGTTGACAAAAACATGCATATTTCCAAAAAAAGTCAAGGACGTTTTGCTCTTTATGACATTTACTATGCAATAATATACATAAGAATGTCATATTTTATTGAATTACACCCAAAGCAAGGTTATAAAGAGATATGTGTCGAAGTAGTGCACCATTGGCGCCATAGAGTTTATACGGCATTTTGTCCCATGGGCTTTCCATACATAGGGGGGTGATTACTCCGCATATATGGGCAGTACTTCTGAAAACAACAACAGGACAAAACACGGAGAGAGACCAGAGATTAGAACAAACGACTTCAGAGGCTTTCTAAATTGAGCCAAAACGCGATGAATTAGGACATAAAGGGACCACAACTCTTGATAATAACATGTAGGGTTAAAGTCCCAAAGAGGATGAGAAGGTTTCCAGGGCGGATAGAAAACCCCAGGTCGAGGATAGAAAAAAAGCCCGGAAGAGACGGCAAAATCGTCAGGATGTCTTCAAACGACAACCGAAAGTGAGAAGGCTAAATCCTTGTATGGTTCAAAAGTTAACTATAAACTAGAAATCAGAGGTGCTATTACTATGTGGAGCGAGTGTCTCGGCTCAGAGGGTTTTTTAACATCCCCCGGACCACGATCCAGCTCGGGGAACTGGGAGTGGCTTGTGCAGGACACCTACTTAGGCTAGAATCCCCCTGTTTGCCGTAAGAATTCCTTTTTGGGCAACCTGGGTTGCTCACTTGGTTAGAGCCGCGCCAAGGGAGTTTTACCACTCGATGAAGCGGCAACGGGGACTCCAACCATGTGCCGTCATTCATTCTGTCCTGTCGAAAAGAAAAGGCTAAGCTGTTAACGAATGAAAAATAAAAAATCTGTCTTTGGAAACGATAAGAATATGATGATCACAGGCGCAGAAACTCGAACAGTGTCACGTCTTCTGGAAGAGTCCGTGAGTTTTTTTTAGCTCCGTTCCTCTGTTTGCTACCGAGGGGGTAAGCCTCTCCTTCCTAAGCAGAGATCCCATGGCGCCAATTGAGTGCTAATAAGCCATCACTCCGCCGTAGCATTCCCCATGACCCCCTTCATTGTGGCACCACGGTTGACAGTGAATGACTTTACATCTAAAGCGTTTACATTTTTGTTGAAACAAATATAACTAAATTAAAGAAAAGTGGGTAAAAAAAAAAAAAGATAGAATTGACAATCGCTTAGGGTTTAAAAAAAGCCACAAATGAGTGTCGAAAAGTAAAAAAATGAAGAAAAAAGGACAAACACAAAAATTGGGGGGGGAAAAAGTTTCATTTGACCCCAGACATGACAAAAGCTGCGACAGTGAATTTCGTTATTTTACAACACTCATTGGTGTCCTCATGTGTACGTCAGTTGCACCTCTGTTGCCATGTTGTCCCGTGGTCTAATGTTGTTCATGTTGTCACTCATGTTGTCATCATGTTGCTTCATGTTGCCCTCATGTGTCCCATGTTGTCCTCAGTGTCCCATGGTTGTCACAATGTGGTCCTCATGTTTGTCCTAATGTCGCCATGTTGTCTTCATGTGTCGATATTTAGTTCTCAGTTGTGTACATGTTAGTACTCATGTTGTCCTCATGTTGTCTCATGTTGCCAGAATATGTCACCATGTTGTACACATGGTGCTACAGCATTGTTGTCCCCCATGTTCCTCATGTTGGCCCGAGGTTTGCCTCATGTTGTCCCATGTTTCCACGTGTCTTTCATGTTGTTCTTCATGTTGTCTATCATGTTGTCCTCATGTTGTCCCCATGTTGTCATCATGTGTCCCATTGGCTCCTGTTGTACTAATGGTTGTCATCATGTTGTCCCCCATGTTTGTCTTCATGTTGTCCCCAGGTCCTATATCAAGTTCTTTGTAATCCCCAAAATAACAGGATTGATTCCAAACGCTCTATGCAAGTACCCAAAATCTCTAACTTTCTATGTAATTGGGGTCTGTATTCGATTTTTATAGCATGTAAAACAAACGGAAGGTTTTTGAAATAGTGTTGAGTAAAAGTGACATATTCCAGTATGTGATACATCAACACGTACGAAGTCCTTAATTTTAGTTCTCAAGAATTCCTAATTGACCGCTTTTATCACTCAAACAAGTAGAAATTTCCGAACAATGGGGTTTATTACAATATAATTCCCAAATGAACCTGTAAACGTAACGTAATAGTTAGTTGTCACGTAGTGTTTGAAGGTAAATAAAAATGACAAACATTAAAAAATGTGTTGGGAAGAAAAACATTACGAAAACGTTTAAAAAACCGTATGTAAAAAGTGTTGATCAATTTGATTGGGGATAGACGCAAAACAAAAGGGTAAAGTCAGACGACTATTTACACGTGTTTGTAGGACTTTGACCTTTTATATGTTTTTTAGAACCTTTTTTCCTTTTTTGCAGTGCATAGTCTCTTACCTTCTTAGTTTCCTTCTCATGTCCGTAAAGAAGCTCGTGTTTCTGGGATGGGTAATGGCCGAAACCGTTGACTGGCACTTCTGTTGTGTATAATATCTGTTATCCAGCATACATGAATGGGTGGTGTAAGGGGGGAGGACCCTCTATGGCACGAAGAAACCTGTAAGGGGGGGGCGTTGGGGGGGGGGGAGGGGGTCTCCGTGCAGTGTGTTGAGATGGAGGTGGCTGCAGTGACGCCCTCAGCACATTAACGCCCTTGCCAGCTGTCCATTAGGTGCACCCTGTCGTGTTTAAGAGCTGAAGGTGGGAGTAGAATTAGCTGAAAGTAACACGAACGATATAAGATGTGCAGAAGTTAACATTGGACCTTAGGTGGGCTCGCCCCACCCCACCAACGTGCTTGGTACACGGAGTAATCAAAAACAATCGGTCAGGGCCGTGAGCAGATTGCTAATGACGGCGAACTTTTAGCATAAACCAATTAGGCATTTGATCGCAAGGTAAACATCTTTGGGGAGAGGATAGGTTGGGTGCAGAGTAAACAAAAGCAGCGCTGCCCAAGGCCTCCACCAGCCTTTAGAGGGGGGGGGGGGGCGTGGGGGCGAGGCCATCGTAATGTTGGCTGCGTCGGATGAGACAACCCTCCGGATCACCGGCCGATGCCACGCTGCAAACAAAGTAAATTGAAAAAGCAGTTCATATGATTTCTTTAAAAATATGAGATAGCACTCAAAGGGCTCCAGTACTGTAAAACAGACTATTTCATACATACACGTACAGCAGGTGAGTGGTCTGTAAAAAGACGCACTGCAAGTATAAAAAGGGAAAAACCAAGGTAATTCAGACAGGCAGTGATGAGAAAAAGCTGTGTAACATTTAAACCAAGAGCTGGGTCTGACCCCAGGTGCTTTGCCCTAAAAGGGAGGTTTTCCCTCAATGTGGACCGTTGCGCTCTGGAGGAGACTACTAGACCTGTTGGGTTACTTGTAAATTATGGGTCACGCAGTTTGTGGTTAAGACCTGCTCATCGTAAAGGGTCTCGAGAAATTGTTATCAAGTGAGTACATAAATAAATTGAATTGAATTCGAATAGAGTCAATGCTAATAAGGAACCCAAGACACAAGTATGACCATGAGAAGGGGGATCGAGAGGGATAAAAACAGCAAAGAAAGTGCTCCAGCCCACCTTTCAGTGAAAGTCTTGGGAAAACCGCTTGTTCTGGGCGATACCTCGGATAAAAACATCTCACGTGGTTTTTTAAGCTGCAGTGATATTGTAAGAGGATCATGTTGAGTGGAAAAGGCAACGTGTCATTTCAAGAAAGCTCCAAAGTGGTGTGTACTGTGGTCTTGGGCTAAGGAATACTTTTACTTATCAAGCAAAAACCACCAAGCTGGATCACTGTTACCGGTTACTTTATTGTGAAAAATGACCCTTTTTTTCTCGGGGTTGCGCAGAGTTCTCCGAGGCTGCATGCAGTACAATAGGGAGGGAAGGGGGTGGGTAGCAGTTGGATACAAATTGCCTGTAATATATGTATTTGTCTTCTTTTGACCAAAAAAAAAAAAAAGCTTTTCTTTCCTTTCCTCCTCCAGTTTTCCCGCGCAGTAATGCACGAATCTCACCCTCGCTGTTTCCGGACAAGGCCGCCGCTGCAGACCCGCAGCATCGTATTGTAAAAGTAAAGAATGACTAAGTAACAATTGTTGTTTTTTTGCCCATCACCTATAGAGGTCGTCTAAGTGGGTTGCACCATGGTAGAGCGAGGTGTGGGAGAGAGTCTCGGTAGGAACTGTATTGGAAATGTGTTTTATGTGCGCGAAAAAAAAGGGAAAGCAATCACGAAAATAAGACATATTCATTGTCTTAAAAGCGGATTTTTCCATTATACAAAACTAGAGACCTCTCTACAAAGTAATGCTTGTGCAGCCTGTCTGCGTTCAGGCCCCAAACAACGGGGTAGTTTCCAAAAGATGCAGCTATGTCAGGCTGGAGAACCATATGGGTCCGATTTTACGATATCAGCTCGCGCGTGAATCACGGGCAGGACGGTCCAAATCCACTTTTCAGTTGGACCGGGGAAGCTCTGGTCGGGTGGCCTCGGGGCGGGGCGTAGGTCCCTGAAAGGGCGGGGTTGTGTCCCATTACTCACAGGTGTGTTCTGAGGTCGGTAACATGAAATAAGCCACGTACAGATGGTCCTCTTGCCATGCCCTTAACAGCAGGGAACATATGAGGGGGATTACACGCTCATCTTATTATGGAATCTTCTGCATGACCGTGTAACAAGAATAGTGTGTGCTTAACTCTGTCTCACATACGCCCAGAATGCACCTGAACCACACCTAAATGAAGCCAGCACGCAAGAATGCACTTGAAACACACCTCCCTGTAAGACCAGCATGGCCCAGAAATGCACCTGAAAAGCCCCCTGTACAGAAACCAGCATGGCCGACTTATTGCAATCTGAAATAACACCTTCACTGTAAGATCAGCACGCCCCGACAGGCACACGAACACACTCTCCTCTGCATTAAGACCCAGACATGCCAAATGCACCCTGAAACCATCTCCCCTGTAAGGGACCAACACGGCCATGAATGAGCAATGAAACACCTCCCTGTAAGACCAGCACGCCCAGGGGGAACTGCATCTGAACACACTCCTCGTAAGCAGCACGCCCAGAATGCACTGTATAACACACCTCCTGTCAGACCAGCCGCCAGTAATGCACCTGAACACATCCTCCTGAAGACCAGAACGCCCAGACTGCACCTGGAACAACCTCCCATGTAAGAACAGCATGCACAGAAATGCACCTGAACCACCTCCGTAAGACCAGCAAACGCTTTTAGAAAAGATAAAGACTAAGTGGAACTGGACGATTCTTCTGGGTTTAAAGTGTAATGCTTCTCTCTCCTCAGTGAAACAAACACAAGCGACACACACACACACGCACACACCCCACATCAAGCACACACACACACACGACACACAGGCACACACACACAACCACACACACACACACGCACGATTCAGTGATGCACGGTGGAGCCTCAGCGAGTGTAATAGTCAAAAGACGCAGGGCGAGCATGCACGCGATGAATACCAAACACAGCAAAGTTGAATACCTAATTTATGACAAAACCAAGTATTTTAAGTTATAGTATTATCAGACCAAAGATACAGGGCTCGTGATTCTACCATGGGCGGCGTGTGAAGCCAGCGGCGGCAGGACATAGGTGGACCAGTGTTATAATACGATGCATGCAAAATACCCCGCTCCATTCATCATCGCGCTTGGGGAAACCAGAAACCAGAAAGAACCAGCGGCTCGCGGTATGCCCCAGGAAGAAAGCAGAGGGGAATGGGACACAAAGATGATGAGTATTTCAATAGAGCACTCCACTGTAGGTTCACCTGCTGCTCACTACTTCTACACATTATTCACGTCGGGTCTGACATTTTCCAAAGTACGACAGACAGGGTCAAGATCGTGTTTATTGGGTGTAATTTTAATGTACAGCTCTGATAAGGCTCTAGACGCACGAGATGTGAAACCCGCTGCAGATAGTGACACACAGGGGGAGTATTTTTACCCAGAGATTTATCTGGTAGGTAATCCTGACGAAGTGCAGGAGTGCGAATCAATTAGAAAAGTGGTCTCTGCTCAGCAGACAATGATTGACACTCAAGACGGTGAATGATCTGTAATAAGCTCCAGTCTTACAACTCATCATTAGTTTTTGGTGATTAAAGAGGATTTACTCCTCTCGGCTCTTCCCTGGGTTTTGTGGGAGTTTCGTTTGCACAAAGAAAAGGATCACTCAAAGCGCCCTTATTCTGTCATGTTCGGTAGTGGTATTTTGCGGTGTACCAGACAGGTGCCAGTTTCATTTTTGACAACACACACAGTTTTGTTTTATGACATTGCCTGCCGATCCGTTTAAGACCCTGTGTTAGGTTTGATTCGTACCTCCTATGAGCGTGCGGACATTCCCTGTCTATTCTTCTGGTTGGGAGCTTGCACATGAAAGTCGTCGGTAAGATCCATCAGCTGAAACCTATTCCAGACTGATTGGACAGTCACGGCGACGGCATAGCTGGGAGAGGACTTCTCTAGACCAGGGCCCACTTGTAGCACCCCCAAGGCGGACAGGACCTAACGATAGATACAGAGGACAGGAAGAAGTTCTTGATGTTCTCTCCCAAGGGACCTGTTTTCCCAACTGTTCTCATTAGTTTGGACTTCTGCTCTACAGCTTGGGACACATCTTTCTTTCACCAGTATCATCTCAAAAGGCCGCGAATCACCTGCCGTAATCACGCC
>NW_022605602.1:379095-379223 GCF_008692095.1 Etheostoma spectabile | reverse complement strand
AATAACATAATAATGTCATATTTATTGATATTACACCCAAAGCAATGTTATACAAGCAGATATGTGTCTAAGTAGTGCACCATTTGGCCTTCCATAGAGTCTATAGGCATTTTTGTCCCCTCTGGCTT
>NW_022605602.1:378944-379085 GCF_008692095.1 Etheostoma spectabile | reverse complement strand
AGGGGTGCCTTTATCTCCCATATATGGGCATGTACTTCCTGAAAAATACACAGGACAAACAGAGAGAGACCAGAGATTAGACCAACGATTCAGCGGCTAAATTGAGCCAAAACGCGATGAATTATGGACATAAAGTGGACC
>NW_022605602.1:378279-378903 GCF_008692095.1 Etheostoma spectabile | reverse complement strand
TGAAGTTCCAGGCTGGATAGAAAACCCCCTGTAGAGGCTAGAAAGACCCGGAAGAGACGCAAAATCGTCAGGATTCAAACGAAACCGAAAGTGAGTAAATCCCTTGTATGGTTCAAAAGTTAATAAACTATGAATCAGAGGTGCTTATTTACTCGTGGGCGAGTGTCTCGGTCTCAGAGGGTTTTAACATCAGGACCCCGATCCAGCTCGGGGAACTGGGAGCTGGCTTTGTGCAGGACACCACTTGGCTAGAATCCCCCTGTTTGCATTAAGAATTCCTTTTTTGGGCACCTGGGTAGCTCACTTGGTAGAGCATGCGCCCATATGAGGAGTTTTACCCCTCGATGCAGCGGCAACGGGTTTGACTCCAACCCTTTGCCGTCTTCATCTGTCCTGTGAAAATGAAGGCCTAAGATGCCCTAATGAAAAATAAAAAATTCTTTCTTTGGAACTATAAGAACTGCATTCAGGCGCAGAAACTCGAACATGATCACCTCTTCTGAAGAGTCCGTGATGTTTTTTTTATTCTCCGTGTCCTCTGTTGCTACCGAGGGGGTCAGCCTCTCCTTCCTAAGCAGAGCTCCCATGGCGCCAATTTGATGCTAACAAGCCATCACCCGCCGT
>NW_022605602.1:377963-378269 GCF_008692095.1 Etheostoma spectabile | reverse complement strand
CCCATTGACTCCCATTCATTTTGGCACCACGTTGACAGTGAATGACTTTACATCTAAAGCGTTTACATTTTTTTTAAACATAACTATAACTAAATAACTAAAATTGAGTAAAAAAAAAAAAAAAGAATTGACAATACGCTTAGGGTTAAAAAAGCCACAAATGTGTCGAAAAAGACAACCACAAAATTGGGGGGGAAAAGATTTTCATTTTGACCCAGAATGACAAAAGCTGCGAGTGAATTTCTTATTTTAACCCTCATGTTGTCCTCATGTTGTCTTCATGTTGCCCTCATGTTGTCCCCATGT
>NW_022605602.1:376398-377231 GCF_008692095.1 Etheostoma spectabile | reverse complement strand
TAATTTCCTATAAATGAGGTTTATTGACCATAAATTCCCAAAATAACTGTAAAAGTAAAGTTAATAAGTTAGTGTCACGTAGTGTTGAAGGTAAAAAAAATGACAAACATTAAAAAATGTGTTGAAAAACATACGAAAACGTTAAAAACGTCTTTAAAAAGTGTTGATTTTCAATTTTGATGGGAAGACAACACAAGGGTTAAATGTCAGACAGATAATTTCACGTGTTTTTATGACCTTTGACCTTTCTATCTTGTTTTTAGACCCCTCCTTTTTTGCAGTGCATAGTCTTCTTCCTTCTTAGTTTCCTTCTCATTTCGTACCAGAAGCTCGTGTTTCTGGGAGTGTAATGGCCGAACCGTTGACGGCTTCTGTTGTGTATATATATCTGTTGTCCAGCATCAGAATGTGTGTGTGTAAGGGGGGGCTCTATGGAGAAACCTGTAAGGGGGGGGTTGGGGGGGGGGTCTCCGTGCAGTGTGTGTGAGATGGAGGCTGCAGCTGACGCCCTTCAGCACATTAAAGCCCTGCAGCTGTCCATTAGTGCACCCCTGTCGTGTTTAAGAGCTGAAGGTGGGAGTAGCACATTAGCTGAAAGCTAACACGAACGATATAGATGTGCAGAATTTAACCTTTGACCTTTCGGTGGGCTCGCCCCCCCCCCCAACGTGCTGGGTACACGGAGTAATCAAAACAATCGAGTCCAGGGCCTGAGCACTTGCTAATGACGGCTAATATTAGCATAACCCATACGCCTGTTATCAAAGGTAAACTTTTGGGGGAGACATTTGGGTGCGAGAAACAAAAGCAACCTGCTCCAAGCTCCAGCAGCC
>NW_022605602.1:367614-376373 GCF_008692095.1 Etheostoma spectabile | reverse complement strand
GAAGAGAGCGAGAGAGAGAGAGGTTGAGAGAGAGGGTGATAGCGGTGTGATAGAGAGAGAGAGAAGAGAGGAGAGGGTGAGAGAGAGGTTGAAGAGGGTGAGAGAGAGAGAGAGAGAGAGGGTGAAGAGAGGGTGAGAGGGTATCCGAGAGAAGAGATAGAGAGAGAGGTTGAGCATAGCTTGTGAGGAAGCGGGTGAAAATCCAGCAAGGGTGAGGAGAGGAGGAGAGAGAGAGGGGAACGGGTACGGGGAGTGAGAGAGAGAGAGAGAGGTTGATAGATGCTGGGTGAGAAAAGGAGAGACGATAGAGAGAGGGTGAGAGTGAGAGAGGAGAAGAATAGAGGGTGAGAGAGGAGAAAGAGAGGGTGACAGTGAGAGAGATGAGGGTGAGAACATAAGAGGGTGCGAGCGAGAGAGAGTTTGTGGAGCGTGGTGAAGAGAGAGAGAGTGGTCAGAGAGGGCGTAGTAAGAGATAGAGAGAATGGTGTAGTAGAGGTTGGAGAGGCTTGAGAGAGGGATAGGAGAGAGAGAGAGGAGAGAAGGGGTGAGAGGAGGATATGAGAGGGGAGAGCTGAGGGAGTAGATAGGAGGAGAGAGAGAGAGGTTTATATAGGATTTAATAAGGGAGAGAAGAGAGAGGCGGAGAGGGTGGAGATGTTAGGAAAATACGAATAGGTAAGTGAAAAAAAAAGATGACCAGTCTCGATAAGAACAAGAAAAGAGAAGGGATAGAGAGATAGAGCGAGGGTGAAGAGAGGGTTGAGGAGAGGGAGAAGCAGTCGAGAGAGAGAGTGTGAGAAGGGTTTAAGAGGGCGAGAGAGGGGAGAAGGAGAGAGGTGAGCGGGGGGTTGAGAAGGGTGATAGAGAGAGGGAGAGGAGAGGGGAGGTATTGATAGGATACGAGAGGTGAGAGAGAGGCTGCAGTGAGACTTTTGCTGTGTTCCCAATCGTGCATTTCTGATTCCTGTATTGACATCTACTTTGAGTGACATAGTGCGTTCACTCATTGTCGGAAGTGCTGTCAAATGCAGTGCACTTAAGTACCCGGAAGTCACTCAAAACGGCAGGAGCGTTAAGTTTAATCGATGGAACCTTTCTTCCTCACTCCCTGTCGCCATCTTGGCCACGTAGCGAAGGGCGAGGGCTAACAAGCGTCGAAAATACTGTCGTTAATGGCGTCCGAAGACCGCGCGATAAGCGAGACATTACAAAGCATACAAACGTAGTTTGAACATGTAGTCTGTTTTGGTTATAACTTATACACATATGATGCAAGAGAGCACCTGTATTTGATATTTGTGTTAATCTTTACAGTTTTTGATGATCAGTTTTTTATCGCGAATATAGAACGTTTATTCGGGTTGTCACGTCGCAATCCTCTCATTCTCCTGCGAAAAAAAAGAGGGCAGATACAGGCGACCGACAAACACAAATGAATCACATTCAACCTTGTACGAAAAAGCAGAAGTGTCAGTTGTAGTCTTCACCATCACACTTGTCGACAACGGGGGGTTGGGGGGGGGGGGGGTGTGGTGGGGGGGGGGGGGGGGGTGGGGGGGGGGTGGTGGGGGGGGCGGGGGCGGTGGAGATTGACATGGGGGGGGGAGGGGAACGGGGTGGGTGGGGGAGGGTTTAACTGGGGGGGGAGGGTGCGGGGTGGGGGGGGGGTGGGTGGGGGGGCCGGGGGGACTGGACAACGGGGGGGGGGAAACGGGGGGGGGGGTGGGGGGCGGAAAACGCTCTCTGGTCTGGGCGCAATCACAATTTTCACGAAGAAGAGAAGAGGAGGCAGGAATGACGTGTAGATCGTCATTCCCGGTAAGTACAATCCCAATGAACACTGCGCCAATTTGAGACGTACGGTCACCAGTCAAGTTTTTACGCACTACGCGAGTTAAGTACGTAGTGTACAAGACATCTGAGCACCCACATATGTGAGGGTCAAAGCCGCATACTCACTCACAGTGTTCATTGGACCGCTGCAGCAAAAAATGTCAAAAACTCACGCTTATACCGTCACGGAGTCCTAGATAGCTCAGTGTCCTTTAAATGTCCCCTCAATGCTGGCTGTCAATCAGAGGGCCAGAGTCTGGGGCTATACCCCTCTGGCCCTGATGCGCCATTTTACAGCTTTACTTTCCGGTCTGGATTTATTTTTATATAAAAGCTTCATCAACCCTGTGTGGTCTACAGTCAAGATATAATAAACATTCATTGTTTTTGAGGACAAAGTGGGTATGTGGAATATTTGGTTGCCAGTGAGTCGATCATTGCATGTTAAAAATGGGTTGTAGTGCTTAAAGATAAAAATATAAATAAATAAATAATGAAAGAATCTTCCAGATAGTATTGGATAGTCACAGACATTCAGTAAAACAGCTAAAACACTTCTCATATGTCTCGGGATCCACTGTGAAGAAATAATCATTAGAACTTTATACAGTTGACAAAATACATCATTTTTCCAAAAAAAGTCACGACGTGTTTGCTCTTATGACACTTTACTTATTCCAAATAACTACATAACAATTCATATTAGATATATTCACCCCAAAGCCAATGTTATAAAGCAGATATGTGTCTACATAGTGCACCATTTGGCCTTCATTAGAGTCTATAGGCTTTCTTGCCCCTCCACTGGGCTTTCCATTACAAGAGGGGGCCTTAATCTCCCCACACTATATGGGCAGTGTACTTCACTGAAAAATACACAGGACAAACAGGAGAGACCAGAAGTTAGACCACGATTCAGCGGCTTAATTGAGCCAAACGACGATGACTTATGGCATAAAGTGTGACCAACTATTTGATATAACATGTATGACTTTAAAGCCCAAACGAGCATGGAGTTTCAGGTGGCATAGACACACCCCCCTGTGAGGCCGAAAGACCCGGTAGTAGACGCAAAATCGTCAGGATTAACGAAACCGAAGTGACGTAAAACTCCTGTAATGGTTCAAAGTTAATAAAACTATGAATTCAGACGTGCTTATTTACACTTGGGCGCGTGTTTCTCGTGTCTCACAGGGTTTAACCATCAGGTACCCCGATCACTCGGGGAACTGGGAGTGCTTTGGTGCAGGCAAAACCATTGTGCTAGAATCCCCTGTTTGCATTACAGAAATTTCCTTTTTGGGCACCTGGGTAACTCACTTGGTAGAGCATGCCCCCATTGGGAGTTTACCCCAACGACCCTCGATGCAAGCGGCAACGGTTTGACTCCAACACCTTTGCCGTCTATCATCTGTTCCTTGAAAAATAAGGCCTAAGATTGCCTAATGACAAAATAAAAATTCTTTCTTGAACTATAAGAACTGCATTCAGGCGCAGAACTCGAACATGATCACCTCTTCTGAAGAGTCCTGAGTGTTTTTTTATTCTCCGTGTCCTCGGTTGCTACGCCGGGGTCAGCCCTTCCTTCCTACAGAGACTCCCATGGCGCCAATTTGATGCTAACAAGCCTCACCCAACCCGTTAGCATCCCATTGCCTCCCATCATAACCATTTTGGCACCATCAGACTGACAGTGAATGACTTTCAGTTCTAAAGCGTTTACATTTTTTTTTAAACTAACTATAACTAAATAACTAAAAATTGAGTAAAAAAAAAAAAAAAACAAACATTGTCAATACGCTTGGTTAAAAAAAGCCACAAATGTGTCGAAAAAGACAACCCCACAATTGGGGGAAAAGATTTTCCATTTGACCCAAATGACAAAAGCGGCGAGTGAATTTCTTTATTTTAACCCTCATGTTGTCCCACTGTTGTCTTCATGTTGCCCTCATGTGTCCCCAGTTGTCCCGTGTTGTCCTCGGAGTTTGTCTTCATGTTGTCCTCATGTTGGTCCTCATGTGTCTTCATGTTGCCCCATGTGTGCCCCATCGTGTCCTCATGTTGTCCCCATGTTTGGTCCCCATGTTGTCTCATGTTGTCCTCATGTTGTCCTCATGTTGTCTTCATGTGGTCTCGGTGTTGTCCTCATGTTGTCTTCAGTTGTCCTCATGTTTCCTCATGTTGTCTTCATTTGGCCCTCATATGTTCCCCATGTTGCCCATGTTTGTCCCTCCCATGGTTGTGTCCCCATGTTGTCCTCATGTTGTCCCCATGTGCTTCCTCCATGTTGTCCCCATGTTGTACCTCATGTTGGTCTCATGTTGTCTCATGTTTGCCTCATGTTGCCTCATGTTGTCCCCTGTGTCCTCAGTTTCCCAGTTGTCGCATGTGTCTCATGTTTGTCTCATGTTGTCCTCAATGTGTCTTCATGTTGTCCCATTTGTCCTATACATGTTCTTTTTAATTCCCCAATAACATGATTGATTCCCCACTCTCTTTGCACTACAAAATCTCACTTCATTAATTTTGGTCTTATTCTATTTTATAGCATTGTAAAACAAATGGAAGTGTTTTTTGAAATAGTGTTGAGTAAAAGTTGACATATTTCCTGCTGTGCCTTATCATCATACATCCATTCCTTTAATTTTAGTCCAATAATTTCCTAATTTCTCTGCTTTTCTAACTCAAACATTATAAATTTCCTATAAATGAGGTTTATTGACCAAATTCCCCAAAATAACTGCAAAAGTAAAGTTAATAAGTTAGTGTCCGCATAGTTGTTTAAGAGGTAAAAAATGACAAACATTAAAAATTGTTTTGAAAAACATACGAAAAGCTTTAAAAAGTCTTTTAAAAAGTGTTGATTTTCAATTATTGATGGGAAACAACACAATGGGTTAAAGTCAGAACAGATAATGTTCACGTGTTTTTGACTTGACCTTTCATCTTGTTTTTAGACCCCTTCCTTTTTGCAGTGCATAGTCTCTTCCTTCTTAGTTTCTTCTCATTTCGTACCAAAGCTGGTGTTTCTGGGAGTGTAATGGCCGAACCGTTGACGGCTTCTGTTGTGTATTCTATCTGTTGTCCACATCAGTGTGTGGTGTGTTAAGGGGGCGCTCATGGAGAAACCTGTAAGGGGGGTTGGGGGGGGGTCTCCGTGCAGTGTGGTGTGAGAGGGAGGCCTGCAGCTGACCCCTGCACATTAAAGCCCTGCAGCGTCCATTAGTGCACCCCTCGGTCGTGTTAAGAACTGAAGGTGGAGTACACACATTAGCTGAAAGCTAACACGAACGATATAGATGTGCAGAATTTAACCTTTGACCTTTCGGTGGGCTCGCCCCCCCCCCCAACGTGCTGGGTACACGGAGTAATCAAAACAATCGAGTCAGGGCCGTGAGCAGATTGCTAATGACGGCTAATATTAGCATAACCCAATACGCCTGTTGATCAAGGGTAAACTTTTGGGGGAGGACATGTTGGGTGCAGAGTAAACAAAAGCAGCTGCTGCCAAGGCTCCAGCAGCCTTTAGAGGGGGGGGGGGGGGGGGGGGGGAGCGGGGGGGGGGGGGGGGGGGGGCGAGGCCATTCTTAATGTGGGCTGCTCGGATAGGAGACAATCCCTCGGCTCACCGGCCGATTGCACGCTGCAAAAAATTAAATGAAAAGCAAGTTCATCTGATTTCTTTTAAAAATAATTAATAGCACTCAAAGGTCCAGTACTGTAAAACTGAATATTTCATACATACATCGTACAGCAGGTCGAGGTTCTGTAAAAAGACTGCACTGCAAGTATAAAAAGGAAAACAGGTATATTCAGACAGGCAGTGTGAGAAAAGATGTTTTTAACATTAAACCAAGAGCCTGGGTCTGACCCAGGTTTCTGCCTAAAAGGAGGTTTTTCCTCTCCACTGTGGCCCTGTTGCTTGCTCTGGAGGAGACTACTAGACCTGTTGGGTCCTTGTAAATTCTGGAGTGTGGTCTAGACCTGCTCTATCTGTAAAGGGTCTCGAGATAACTCTTGTTATGAATTGATACTATAAATAAAATTGAATTGAATTGAATTAGAGTCAATGCTATATAAGTAACCCAAACACAAGTATGAACCTGAGAATGGGCATGATGAGAGAAAACAGCAAAGAAAGTGCTCAGCCCCCCTTTCAGTGAAAGTCTTGGAAACCTCTTGTTCTGGGTCGTACCTCGGATAAAAACATCTCACGTGGTTTTTAAGCTGCAGTGTTATTTGTAAAAGACGGATCATGTTGTTGGAAAAGCAACGTGTCATTTCAAGAAATCCTCCAAAGTGAGTGTGTACTTTGTTCCTTTGGCAGATATAATTTTACTTATTCCAAGCAAAACCACACCTGGATCCACTGTTACCGTTACTTATTGTTGAAATGACCCTTTTTTTCCGGTGCAGCAGAGTTCTCCGAGGCTGCAGTTACATTTCGGGAGGGAAGGGAGCAGTTGGAACAATTGCATTAATATATGTATTTGTCTTCTTTTACCAAAAAACAGCATTTCTTTCCTTTCCTCCTCCAGTTTTCCCCCGGCAGTTAATTGCACGAATCTCCCCCTCGCTGTTTCCGCTACAAGGCCGCCGCTGCAGACCCGCCGCACTCGTCTTTTAAATATTAAATGAAGACTTAAGTAACAATTGTTGTTCTTTTGCCCATCAACTATAGATGTCCTCTAAGTGAGGTGCACCATGGGAGACGAGTGTGGGAGAGAGTCTCGGTAGGAACCTGTTTGAAATGTGTTTTATGTGGGAAAAAAAGGAAAGCACTGCGAAAATAAAGACATATTCATTGTCTTAAAAGCGGATTTTTCATAAAAACTAGAGACCTCTCTACAAAGTAATGCTTGTGCAGCCATGCTGCGTTCAGGCCCCCAACAACTGGAGGTAGTTTCCAAAGATAGCAGCTCTGTCAGGCTGGAGAAACCCATCATGGGTCCTATTTTAACGATCTCAGCTCGCGGCGTGAAGCACCTGGCGCAGGACGGGTCCAAATCCACTTTTTCTAGTTGGACCGTGGAAGTCTGGTCGGTGGCGGGCGCGTGGTCCTAAAGGGCTGGGGTTAGTGTCCTCATTAATCACAGGTGTGTTCTGGTCGTAACATGCAATCAGCCAATCAGAGGTCCTCTCCCATTCCCTTTAACAGCCAGGCACATTATGATGGAGGATTTACACGCTCATATTTATATGGAATCTTCTGCATGTGTGTAACAAGCATAGTGTGTGCTTAAAATATGTCTCACAATACGCCCAGAATGCACCTGAACACACCTCCCTGTAAGACCAGCATGGACCAGGAATGCACCTTGCACACACCTCCTGTAAGACAGAGGCCCAGAATGCACCTGAACAACACTCCGTAAGGACCAGCTACGCCCAGGAATGCACCAACTGAAACACACTCCCTGTAAGACAGCAGACCAGAATGCACCTGAACACACCTCCTGTAAGACCAAGCACGCCCAATGCCCTGAACAACACCTCCCTGTAAGACCAGCACGCCAGAATGCCACCCTGAACACACCTCCCTGGAAGACCAGCACGCCAGAATGCACCTGAACACACCTCCTGTAAGACCAGCACGCCCCATGATATTGCCCCCTGAAACACAATCCCGTAAGAAAACCCAAGCCACTGAACCACATCCTAGAACAGCATCGCCAAATGCAATGAAAACATCCCGCTGTAAGACCAAGCCCCCTTTTAAGAAAATAAGACATATTTGGGTAACGAGGAGATTTTCTTTTCTGGTTTAAAGTGTAATGCTTCTCTCTCTTCTAACACCACACAGCCACAATGCCACACACACACACACGCACACACACACACACACGCACACACACACACACACACACACGCACACACACACACACACACACACACACACACGCACTGATCTCAGTGATGCACGGTGGAGCCTCAGAGTGTAATAAGTCAAAACGCAGGCCGAGCAGGCAGCGCATGAATACCAAACACAGCCTAATTGATTACCTAATTTATGCAATAACCAGTACTTTTTAATTATAGTTATTTATCAGCCAAATGTTTACAGGGCTCGGCTGATTCATGGGCGGCGTGTTGAGCCACGGGTCAGACTCAGTGGACCCTGTTTATAACGCTGACAGCAAAATTACCCCAGCTCCACTTCATCATCGCTGCTGTTGGAAACCAGAAACCAGAAACCAGCGGCTCGCATGCCCAGGAAGAAGCAGAGGGGAAATGTGAAATATGATGATGATGTATTCTCATATATGAGCCACAGTCCACTGAATCTCACTGCTTCTACACGTACTTCTACACATTCTTCACGTCGGCGTCCTGACATTTTCCAAAGACGACAACAGCGTCACAGATCGTGTTTTTGGGTGTAATTTAATTTCTGCTCCTGATAAGGCTCTAGACCTGCAGAGATTTGAAACCCGCTGCAGATAGCTGATCCATCACAGGGGGGTTATTTTTACCCCAGAGATCTTATCTGCGTGGTAATCCTGCTGAAGTGCTGGAGTGCGAATCATTTAGAAAAGTGTCTCCTGCTCCAGCAGCCAATGATTGACACAAAGACGGTGAAGTGATTCTGTAAAATCCTCCAGTCTTAAAACTCATTTTCATTAGTTTTTTTTTGTATTAAAGGGATTACTCCTCTCGCTCTCTCTCCCGCGGGTTTTGTGGGAGTTTTGTTTGCACAAAGAAAAAGACTCACTCAAAGCGCCCATATTCTGCTCATGTTCAGGTTCATTTTTGTATTTTGAGGTTGTACCAGAATAGGTTTCCATGGTTTCATTTTGAAAAAACACCACAGTTTTGTTTTACTGCACATTGCTGCAGATCCTGTTTCTACCCCGTGTGTTCAGGTCTCTGTTTTACCTCCAGAGTGAGACATCTCCCTTCTATCCTATCTTTGTTGGGAGCTGCAC
>NW_022605602.1:364505-367604 GCF_008692095.1 Etheostoma spectabile | reverse complement strand
GTAGCTCGGTAAGATCCATCAGCTGATAACTCTTTCTCCAGCTTTGGTCAGTCCAAGGCCAGATCAGCTGGGAGACTTCTTCTAGACCAGGGACACTTGTACCTGCACAAAAGGGACAGGAAGTAGAACAGGGACAGGAAGAAGTTCTTTGATGTTCTACCAACGGGACTTTTCAAAAATGTTTCCAATTGTTTGACTTCTGATCTTCTACAGATTGTGAACACATCTCTTCTTTCAGGTATCTTTCCACAGGCCCTGAAAACTGCAGTAATCAAGCCACTCTTAAAAAAGGAACAACGACAAGTACTAATGAGCAACTATAGAGGCCAATATCCAAACCTTCGTTTTTAAGTAAAATCATTGAAAAAGTAGTCCTTTCAACAATCAACCATTTTGTCACTAAGCAACAGTTTTTGATACCTTCAAGTGTGGGTTTCGACCAACCAACAGCACGATGAAACGGCTCTTGTCAAAGTCTTTAATACTCTACCTGATCCCAGGACCGCTTTTAACACACCTTATGCACCTGCAAAAATGGTCTACAATTGTCAATCTTAGGATACGTTGATCTTCAGTGTGATTGGACACGGACGACCATGCACATAACTACTAGACCGATTGGAAAAATGAGTTTGGCCTTTCTGCTCAGTACTAATAGGTTTGAACATCACCTACAACGAATAGGGCATTACTTTGTTTTTTTTTTGTTATAGGTAATTAGGATCTGAGGTACAAATATGACTTGCGGCAGTTCCGCAAGGTCCATCTGGGGCTCTTTCTGTTTAACATCTACATCTCCAGGCTCAGATTATGGAGGAAAAAACCAAATAGATTTACCCATAGTTATGCGGACGACACACAAATTACTAACCTTATCGCCAGGGGATATAGTCCAATACAAAAATGACTAAGTGCATCGAACAAAATTAACGGCCTGGATGGCCAGAAACTTTCTGAAATTAAATGAAGGAAAAACGAGGTGGTGTTTTTGGATGCCAAGAGAGGAACGATTATTAAAAGTCTGCGCTCAGCTTTCAACAACATGTTAAAAAAAAACGACAAAGCCAGAAATCTTGGTGTAGGCATGGACTCAGACCTGAACTTTAAAGCCACTTAAGACAATTACAAAGTCAGCCTACTATCACCTTAAGAATATATCAAGGGTTTAAAGGACTTATGTGTCAAAGAGGTTTGGACTGAAAAAAAAACTTGTCCATGCCTTTATCTTCAGTAGGACTTGACTACTGTAACGGGGTTCTTTACAGAGTCTCCCTAAAAAATCAATCAGGACAGCTGCAGCTGATCAGAAACGCTGCGTACTCGAGTCCTCCTAAGACAAGAGACTGGCATCACATCACTCCAGTTCTGAAAGTCTTTACACTGGCTCTTCCTGTGTCTCAAAGAATTGATTCAAAGTACTCTTGTCTTAGTTGATAAATCACTTAACGGTTTAGTCCAAAATATATGCTGATCTTTGCTACTACACTATGAACCACCAGACCTCTCAGGTCATCTGGGACAGGTTGCTTCTGTCCCCGAGTCAGAACTGACAACAGGGTGAGCAGCTTTCAGTTTCTATCTCCATATCGGATATATCAACTCCCAGCCAAACGTAGACTCCGCGCTACTTCTCGTTCTTTTAAATCAAGGTGAAGACCTTTCTATTTGATGACATGCCTTCTTATAATGCTATATTTCTTTAAATTTCTTATGCGCACTGTAAAATTTTACTTGTGTTTTATGTTTCTTTTGTTTTTAACTGCTCATTCATGTGTTTTACCGGTTTTTTTATGCTGTGATTTAAACTTTTTACTTGTGTTTTATCTGTTTAACTGATTTTGTGTAAAGCACTTTGAATTGCCTTGTTGCTGAAATGTGCTATACAAATAAAGCTGCCTTGCCTTGCCTTGCCTTTGGAGCAGTGTTGTGCCGCTGCTAACTAGCATGCTACGGCTAGCATGCTACGGCTAGCCACCTCGTCTCTAGTGACGTAGAAAGCCGTGCAGATGTTGAACAGCTCACCCGCTAGTTCTAGTTACCCAGCATGCATGCATGCACTGTAAATAACAGCTGTGAAATCTCCAGTTATTTCCTTTAGATTTTACAGTAACACTACTGTATGATTTTTACAGTAGAATGCTGTAAAGCTACATTACAACCTTGTCAACATGACAACGTCACAGTAGTCTAAGTATTACTGTAAAAAAAAAGAAGAAAAAAAAATCACAATTTAGCCACTGTAGTACTGTAAACTGTACTACTGTATTTTTTACATTTTATCTTCTGTTGTGTTTAATTGTTTTGTATGAATACATGATGAATACATAAATTACTGCAAATGGAAGTACGGTACCTTTACTGTAAAAAGAATTCACAGGAACTTGCTGGACAATCATTACAGTAAGTTACTGTAAATTTGTTACAGAGTGTCTTTATGGTGGGAAGAAACCGGAGTACCCAGAGGAAATCCACGCAAACTCGACAAATAAAAGGATTGGATTCGAACCCAAGTCGTCCCGGGTCTGCTGGGAGGCAGTAGTGAATTGTCCCCCCTCTGCTCCTCTGGATGGAAACTAACTGCTGGTGGTTTTGTGGTTCTATTGTATGAGTTCTAGCGAGATCTCGCGAGATTATCTCGTGGGTCCTCGAGACTTCAGATGTCAGTCATGGCTGCAGCCGGTCTGCAACAGATCTGGACCTGGTGGGTGTTGACGGACGGGGGTGCACGGAGCCAACACGCGGCCGTTCTGGTCTGGAAATTAGGAGCAGGTGTTCAATACATCAGGAAACCACGTCAACATAGGTTTGACAAAAGGTTTGTCCCCAGTACATGTTTTATTGTATTCATGTTTTTTAGTTTTTTGTCACCTCTGGGGCTTTGCAGTTTTACGTCTTTGTCCAGAGGACAGATTTTGTCTTTTTTCTGGTACATTCTCTAAACCTTTACCAAAGACTTATAAGGACTAAAAGACAGTTAACCATCCCCTTGTCCTCGGGTCAAATCTGACCCTTTAATAAATGTCTACATCTGAAATATGAGTTTCTTTTTAACCAAATTACCCAAAAAATGGATTGGATTCCTTCCAACGCTCTTTATAA
>NW_022605602.1:364114-364495 GCF_008692095.1 Etheostoma spectabile | reverse complement strand
TCACTTACATTCCTCTGATCTTAACTATTAGTCAAAATAATTCATCACGTCTGTTTTTTTAAGTCAAATGCTAGGTATAACTTTATATAAATGAGGGTTATTGACCATGAATTCCAAAAAGTAGTCTAAAACTAGTAAGGCGGGGTTAGTGAAAACTAAAAACTAAAAAAATCTGAAAAAGGGACAAAAACGTCTGATTTTTGTCAGTTTTTGACCCGGGAGGACAACACAAGGGTTAAAAACGGCCTTTGTGATGGAGATATTTTTTACAGTGTAGAATCAAACAATTGTTTCCGTGTCAATGAATTCCAAAACAGAAGCAAACTGTGGTCTCTGAGCAGGCCTGGGGGGTGTGGGATGTTGACTCCAGCCAAACAAAGA